>NC_051386.1:47541436-47548936 GCF_015228065.2 Penaeus monodon | reverse complement strand
CGTTGGCACTAGTCCTATCCCCGACTGGCCCTGGCGCGGAGGACACGCCCCTTCCTCACGCCCACGCACACTAGCTTGCTCCAAGGGTGCTTCCGTTTCTCGCTTTGTTTACTTCGTTATTCTCTCCCTCTGTCGGTGTCCCAACAGCAGGAATTTCGCCCCTAGCAAACAACATGAATACTGCATAGATTGTACATAATTATACCGTAATTCTTTAAGGAATCTCGTCTTGACAACTTTAGCTCCAAAGGACGCCATTTGCACTTAAAACAGGAATTTTATTCTCACGCCAAGTGGACGATGTATGTATGACCTTGGCAAGATCTTGGCAGAAGAATGCTCCCTAATTTGCAGTTCCTGAAGCGTGGGCGCGCGGTGTCGTCGGGGGCTTGTCCGCTTGGGCGTGGGCGCGGCGGGGCTCGAGACGCTGGCGCCACGAGGCCGCTGCTGCTGTTGCTCCTGCAGTTGTAGATTATCCGAGGCTGCTGTATGGTGATTGCGGGGACGCGGCGCAAAGGCTGGGCGGCGGGCGGGGTGGGAGGCGGGCGAATGGCACGTTTAGAAAGAGTAGGTTTTGAGAAAGGGAGGAAGGGACAGAGAGAGGAGAAAAGAGGAGAGGAGAGGAGCGAGAAAAGCGCATGCTAGAGCGGGCCAGAAGAGGACCGCAACAGTAATCTCATTGTGAGTGGTGCTCGCTCCCATACTAACCCCGGCTCGGATTCAAGGATTTTCAGACGTTGCTTTACCCTCTGGATTTTCTCTTTATTGGTCCTTGTTTGGTCTGTATGCTGTCCGCTGTCTATCTGTCGAAATGTCTTTTTATCTTTAGTATCGGCTACTTTCGTTTTTCTCTTCTCTGCTGTCCTCCTCTCGTCTCTCTCTCTCTCTCTCTCATCTCTCCTCGTCTTCTCTCTACTCTCTCTCTCTCTCTCTCTCTCTCTTCCTCTCTCTCTCTCTCTCTTGCTCTTCTCTCTCTCTCTCCTCTCTCTCTCTCTCTCTCTCTCTCTCTCTCTCTCTCTCTCTCTCTCTCTCTCTCTCTCTCTCTCTCTTCTCTTTCTCTTTTTCTCTTTCTCTTTTTCTCTCTTTCCCTCTCCTTCTCCCTCTACCTCTCCCTCTCCGTCCCTCTCGCACATTCATTCATATATACATTCCAGAGTCGTATCCTCTTGCATACATTTACATAAGTAAATTACGGCCATGGACCCACAAATAGACCCTCGCATGCACATAATAAACACCCTTATACAGAAATCATACGGTTACTACCCTTAATTTTACATGGGAACGAGCGTGTACCGTAGAAACGGGTGGTACGACCCCAAGAGTTCGTGGAAGCGTTACCTTATATATATGCACTTAAGTCCGAAGAGGTCGTGGAAAAGGGTGGTAGGAGCCAAGGAAATGGCAGAGAGGTGGTAGAGGGGAGTCGTGCGAAAGGGGGATATTGTCCAGTGCAAACATGTGGAACGACCCGACGAGGGCGCGGAGTCGCGGGCAAGGGTTCGAGGTGCTTGCCCCTCCCGACGCAATTTTCCGACCCGTGATAGAATCAGTTTCTCGGCTTGATATCAGGCGGACGCTAATAGCCCCGAATACTGCTTGGTGATAGGCGGAAGGCATGGAAATGGGCTAAGCGGATAATTAAGCGTAGACATAATGAAAGGAAAGTATACCCCCGAAGCCCGCCATCACACGATCATTATCACACGGACCCCGCCCTGCGCCCACCTCGTGTCTCGGCGGGAGATTTTTCAGCGGGACTCTGGTCCTCGGGAGATCGACTTTCCAAAAGTGAATTTCCATTACAGCCACCTTGTAAAGAGGACATCAGAATTAATGGTAGAAATAGGTTATAGGCCATATATCAGCTGAGGGAGATTAATGGTGGGAAATTCGACGTTAGCCGATTGTTATATAGCCGGCGGTTATGTTTCCTGTGCGATCTTTCCTTTTTGTTTACGAGAGCGCCGACTACCTGGCGGCGGCGAATCGCTCCGATGTACGTTGTGCGTTGTCCTGTAATTGTTTCCGAAAAGAGTTCGCAGAATTGGTACTAACTGGAAAAAGACTAGCTTGCGAAAATCATTAATGGAACAAAAGTCTAGTTTCCGCAAATTGTGATTAACTAAAAAAAAAAAAGAAAAAAAGGAGGAAAATGTATTTAATTTATATACTTTTTCAAAAGCCGCATATCCCCCGTTATTATTTGCAGTTAATGGCAGGTTCTTTGGAAGGTAATCGGCCGTGGATTGAAAAATAACGGCGGGTTTTCAGAAAATATTGAAGAGCATTAACTTAATAACAACAACGACAGCGGCAGCAACAGTCTCACGCCCTCAGGCAGGACTCTCTCTGACAGCGACATTAAAAGTAGGATTGTTGTGATCAAATCCCATTTCGCTGATTTTATTAGGAAGTTGAAAGACCCTCTTTCTTTTCCCTCTCCCCCCTTCCTCGTTCCCTTCCCTCCTTAGTTCCCCCTTTTTCCTTCGTTCGCCTTTCCTCCCCTTCTCTCCTCTCCCCTCCCCTCCCCTCCTCTCCTCTCCTCTCCTCTCCTCTCCTCTCCTCTCCTTCGCTTCCCTCCCCTTCTTTCCTCCTCTCCCTCCTTTCCTGCCCTCCCCTTCCCTCCCCTGCCCTCCCCTCCTTTCCTTGCCCTCGCCCCCTTCCATTCGGCTCTTCTATTCACTGCTTTTACCCTCTAGAGTCGTTACACCCTGACCGTGTCTCCCTTTCACGTCCTTTTTGACCTTTTAAGAGGAAAAGAGGGAGAAAGGGAGAGCGTGAGAGTATGAGTTTGTGAGTGAGTGAGTGAGTGAGTGAGTGAGTGAGTGAGTGAGTGAGTGAGTGAGTGAGTGAGTGAGTGAGTGAGTGAGTGAGAATGAGTTGGTATATTTTGTGTGTATGTGTGCGTGCGTTCATGTATATAATTGTGTGCGAGTACGTATGAAGTGATCATGAAGTTTCATTTCTTGGGTTTAAGGGTGGAGGGAGGGGGGTGTCTCTGTTGTACCTTGTTGCTCACCGGCCAGTACAACCCCCCCCCCTTTCACCTTTTACCCCTCCCCCTCCCCCTTTCCCCGTCGTACCTGCACCGTCGCTCGGATCGATACGCTGGCTTCACGTGCATAGTTGACGGTGCGTGGTATTATTATTACTGTTGCTGTTATCTTTATCGCCTTTGCGTTTGAGATTGGGGTGGTTAGAGCTTGATTGGAGATTTGATTGGAAGTTGATTGTCACGGTGGTTGAGGAAGCGGGAGAAGTGGGAAAAAAGTGGTGGCAGATCTTGAGAATTTTTTATATATTTTTTATTTTATTTTAGGGCGTAGGAAGAAATGGGATAAAGAGAAACAGACTCGAATTTCAGGGAAGAGGAGGCCGGGTGGAGGGGGATGGGGGTGGGCGGAAGGTGATTCCTGGGTGGGCTTAGGGTGGGCGGCATCACGCACGCGGGCCGCACATTGCTCACTTAAAGACCTCACTTGGAGAGCTCTCTGTCCAGCCAGGGGTGTGAGTGTGTGGGCTTGCGTGTGTGCGTGCATGTGTGTGTGCGCGCGTATGCATGTCTTGGACTTGTGGGCGTGGAAGTGTGCATTTGCGTATGCACGTGTACGAGTGTGTATATTCACATGTGTGTGTGTGTGAAAGGGGGAGGGAACAGGCAGAGCTTACCTTGCAGACGCGTAGTTATGAGTGAGACGTGTTTACCTGCCTACGCGTCTTTCAGGTGAGTTCTCGAGGGCCGTGGATGAGGAATGGCGGAAGGCGGACTGGTGCGTTGCTACCTATTGCATATTAATTTTTTCTTTCAAGGGGGAGGGAGGATGGGGAGTAGGGACTATTAAGCGATTGGCGAGTGACTTCTGCGGGATTTGAATGAGGTCCCTTTGCGGCAGTGCCACCGTCGATTGTACGACTGCCGTGTTCAGGTGTGCCACATTCCACATCGATGTTGTCCTGCGTCCTCTCCCCTCTCGCCCACCCCTGCCTCCTCTCCCCTCTCCCGGCACCTCTTCCTCCCTCCTCCCCTTCTCTCCCTCTTCCATCCTTCCTCCTCCCTTCTGGCCCCTCCTCTTCAGCCGCCTCCCTCCCTCCCTCCCTCCCTCCCTCCCTCCCTCCCTCCTCCCTCCCTCCCTCCCTCCCTCCCTCCCTCCCCCTTCCCTCCCCCCTCCCTCCCTCCCTCCCCCCTCCGCTCCCCCCTCCCTCCACTCCCTCTCTCTATTATGTGGTGGGGTGAAGGGGAGGTGTAAATGTTGTTATTGACTCTACATTCTCCTACCTGCGCTCTGGACAGAAGTGTTCCCCGCAACCCTGTCTCTGTTGCTGTTCGTTTTCCTCCTCTCTCTCCTCTCTTGTCTTTCTCTTTTCGTCTAGATGCCGTTCCTTTTTTCTGTTATTATTCTCGCGCCTTCTCTCCTGTTTCTTTTCTTTCTTTAGTTCTTTCTCTCTCTCCCTCTCCGTCTTCCTCTCCACCTATCCTCCCTCTTCCCCTCTTTCTCTCTTTATCTCCCTCTCATTCTCCACCTCCTCCTTCCGTATTTTCTTCCGCCTGTCTCTCTCGAAGGTCTCTCGAGGTACTGTAGCGATGCAGCCATCCCGGGTAATTTATTTCTGGCCCTGAGGTTGATTTTTAGATTTTTATTTAGTTTTTTTCACCCCCCTTTTCTTTTCTTCTCTCCTCTCCCTCTCCCTCTCCCTCTCCCTCTCCCTCTCCCTCTCCCTCTCCCTCTCCCTCTCCCTCTTTCTCTCTCACTCTTTCTCTCTCACTCTTTCTCTCTCCCTCTTTCTCTCTCTCTCTTTCTCTCCTCTCTCTCTCTCTCTCTCTCTCTCTCTCTCTCTCTCTCTCTCTCTCTCTCTCTCTCTCTCTTGCTTATTTTTCTCTTTTATTCTGTCTCCCTTTCTCTCTTAATTTTTACTCCTCTCAGCCTGGGATTCCGCGTGGTCCGTCGATCTTGTTTATGGCTGTTTTGTTCCCGCTGTGGATATGGCTCAGGCCGCCCGCTATCAGCCTATAAATCAGTTTGATATTTTGCGCAATGAAGCGGTGTTGCAACGCCGGCCAACAGAAACTAGTTGTGTGTGTGTGTGATTCGGTAGGGCGAGGTTGATGGGGTAGGGGGTCGGGGTACGGGGGGGGCAGAGGGAGGATGGGGAGGGGAAAGTTAGTAAGGGTGTTGTAAACCAAGCTTCACAAAGCGGCCTGAAAGACCTGTTCTATAGGCTCCCTTTTGAAAACCCCGAGAGAAAAGAACAAGATCGTATGATATCTGGCCCAGAACAGATTTATGATGTCAAAAACAACAACAAAAAGCAAAACTAAAAAATAATAATGCAGAAAAAGGATTTTATTTTTCAGATTTTTATTTTCATAACGAATTTTTCTTCACGATGGAATTATCATTATTATCATCAAGCGCCGTAAGATCCTTATCTTCCATATCTCTTTGTTTTATGGTTAGAAGCTCGCGGGTGAGGGCGGTGCGCAACGGAGAGGATGATGATGATTGTGATAAATGAGGAGTGTGATGGCAGTGGTGAGGATTGTGGGAGGAAAAGATGCTGCGATAACTGATGAATACGTGGAAGAAGAAGTGTAATGGAAGATGAATGAGAAAGGAAAAATGAAAGCGGTGTAAAAGGATTCTGGAATGAGACGAAGCAAAGTGGAGAGCGGTTCAAAAAGGAGAAAATTGGCAAAGGAAGGAAGTGAATAAGGAAAAAAAAAAGGAAAGGAAGGGGAAACAGAGGGAAGAAAAGTGATTTCGACAAACGAAAGAACGCCGTCAAGAAGGACAAGCGAGCACAAGAAAGGAGCGAGGGAAATCAATGACCTTTTAAGACGAAGGAAAAAGAAAAGCTTGTCAATTCGAGTTTTTTTTTCCTCTTTTCGAAATCAAAAGGAGAAATAAGAATTGCGAATTTTTGAGGCCAAGTATCGATGGACTGTGGGAGGAAGAGAAGGAGGAGGAAGAGAAGGAGGAGGGGGAAAAGGAAGAGGAGGAGGAGGGGAAGGGGGAGAAGGGGAAGGGAAAAGGAGGAAAGGGAAGAGGAGGAGGATAGGGAAGAGGAGGAGGAGAAAACTGAAGAAGGAAATGAGGAAAAAGAGAAAAAAGGAGGAAAACGAAGGTGAATAGTAATAATAAAGATAGAGAATGAGAAAGAGGAGAAAGACGAGATGTAGGAGAGAAAGGAGAGAGGGAAAGAGGGAAGATCTATACGAAAGAGAAGGACAAAGAAAGGAAGAAAGAGATGAATAAGGAGGGGGGAGGAGGAGGAGGAGAATAGCGAGGGAAAGAAGCGACAGTTATGGCAAGGGAGAAAAGGGGAAAGGATCAGTGACAAAGGGTGAAGGGGAGTAAAGATTGGGGTAGCGAGGGAGCAGAGGACAGGGGGGCGAGGGGACAGAGGGTAGGAGGGCGGAGGTAAGGGGGAAAAAAAAAAAAAAGGATGAACCGTAGAAGCGAACAAGAGAGTGAATTATGGGTGTTATTGTCACTCTTAGGGTGAGAGGCGAGCCAGGTATGTGGGAAGTGATCGCCAGTGGATCGAGGCGGCATATTGAGCAGGGCGGCCGGGAAAGGGACAGCCAGGGACATGTGTGGGATGATGTTCAGGGAATTCGGCGGCCAAGGGAGAGTAGGAGGGGTTTATGTGTTCTGTTGATAGTGGTTGTTGTTGTTGTTGTTGTTGTTGTTGTTGTTGTTATGGTGGTGGTGGTGTTTTTTTCTGTTTATTGTTTTGTTGTTGATATTGTATTTGTTGTTGCTGATGCTGGTGACAGTGATGATTATTATTGTGATGATGAAACAGAAAACATTTTTGTCTTTCTTTCTCTCCTTCGATGTCGATGGCTACATGCGTGCCCCTTTCTCGAAGAATGAAGACTCGAAAGAAAGAGAAAAAAATATTTTTTCTCCTCTTCCATCTCTCTCGCTTTATCTTCTTCAAGAGATACGAACTTTTCTTCGAAGGCGAGGGCAAGCCGGCAGCGCGAAAGGAAGTGGCTACTACAAGCCCGAACAAAGCTCATCGTCTCCGCAGCTCCGCCTCAAAACGCCACAAACAGCTGCCAATTACTGACTGCTAAACACGGCGCGGTGATTTACCGTCTTGCAATCTGCCGTAATGGGGCACATTTCATCTCGACTTCACCGGCAGAGCCGATTTGGGCGCCTCGGCGGCCCGGGTGTGCTCGCACGTGCGGAAGGCCCCTCCGCCGTGCTGCCTCCCGACTGCCTCGTCCGGAGGAGGCGTTCGGGGATGGGATGCGCAGGAGGAGGCTGGAGGGCGTGTGGTGGCAAGGAGGGACGACTCGTCGATTGTGGTTGCGGCGTTATTACATTGGAGGAATAGAGGGATGATTAAGCTCTATTATGCGAGGATATGTGTGAGACTGCGCACGTAAATACGCTTGGAAGGGACCGGCGCACTCGCTTTTATCCCAGACGACGGGCGGCGCTGGAGGCTTTGGGCGTGAGATGCGAAGGGCCTCCAGCACCT
>NC_051386.1:47511436-47536436 GCF_015228065.2 Penaeus monodon | reverse complement strand
TTTTTCCTAATTCGGAGTTTCATGATTGATAATTACCTGTCAGATAGCAAACATCCCCGAGCCGGTAATTGCTCATTCTTAATTAGCGTCCGGATTCATATTTTTTTGGGGGTGGGAGGGGGGGGGGAGGTGTGTGGATTTGGGTGTAGGGCGGTGGGCGTGGGTGTGTATGTATAGATGTATAGATTTGTTTTTGTGTGTGTGTGGATTTGTATTCGTTTAGTAGTTTGGTGTGTGTGTGTGTGTGCGTGTGTGTGTGTGTGCGTGTGCGTGTGCGTGTGCGTGTGCGTGTGCTGTGTGTGTGTGTGTGTGTGTGTGTGTGTGTGTGTGTGTGTGTGTGTGTGTGTGTGTGTGTGTGTATGTGTTTGTGTCTGTGTGTTTTTATGTATTTATGTAATAATGCATGTGTGTATGTTTGTACATACGTACGCACTCATTTCTCTAACCCGCTTCACGCTCGAGGCCCGCCAACCACTTCGCTTTATGGAGCTTTCTGGAGCTCGCAGGGGGGGGGGGCATGCTAGAAATCCCCGAACCTGTGAAATGACGAGGCCCCACTTAGCAAAGAAAGCAGACGCGACTGAGGCACGGCAAGAGACCGAAAGCATGCCCCGCGCTCCTTCCCCCCCCCTCTCCCCCACTTCCTTCCTCTTCCTCCCCCTCCCTCACCCCCACCCATTCGCGACAGGCCTAAATAAGCACAAGGAAAGCCCGGCGCTCTCCTTTCTTTGCGTTCGGCCTCGGCTCCCCCATGCATGCCTCCTTCCATCCTCTCTTCCTTTACCTTCCCCTTCATGTCCCCCCTCTCCCCTACCCCGATCGCCCTCCCCCTTCCCCTCCCCCGTCTCATACATACCCCACATATTCCCTCTCCCCCCTTCCCCCCCCTTCCCTCTTTTCCAACGCCACTTGTGCTCCCTTCCCCTTGTGTGTCCTCCCCCTCCCCCCTCCCCCTTGTGCCCTTACCCCTCCTCCCTTGTCCCCCCTCCCCCTCCCTTGTCCCCCTCCTCCTCCCCGTCCTCCTATGTGGCCCTCCCCTTCCCTCTTGTGCCCTTTCCCCTCCACCCTTCTGCCCCTCCCTCTTCCCCCTTCGTGCCCCTCCCCCTTCCCCCTTCGTGCCCCTCCCCCTTCCCCCGTATGCCCCGTACCCTCGTGGCATTCAAAGACGTGACAGCCCCGGGTAATCATAACAGCATAATCAGCCCAACAGCGAACGTCGAGGCACGAGCGACCTCCCCGGTGCATTCCTGTAGGGGCTGTAGAGGGCCGTGGCACGTGACCCTGTGAGTGCCTGTAAGGAGGGGGGGAGGAGGGGGGTAAGGGACTTTCGCGGGCCGCCGACTCTTGACTTGCGACTGTTGACTTCATGTGTCGTAAGTCGTGAGAGTAAATAGAAGAGGAGAAGAGAAAGGTGAGAAGGAGAGGATGTAGGATGTAAGGGGTAGGAGAATAAAATAGAAAAAAAAGATGAGAGAGAAAAAACAAAAACGGAAAGGGAGAATACAAAAGATGTATAAAAACTAGAGAGGTTGAAAAGACACGGTGAAAAGAATGTGGAAAGAGAAGAGAAAAAACGTTGGCACTTTTTCATATTTGCTAAAGTGAACAGAGGGAGTGACGCGTGTGTGTGAAATTTCCAGCGAAAGGGAAATCCAGAGGCAGGAAAAGGAAGAGGAATTAGATTTATTTTTCTGAATGAAAGTTACGATTACATGGGGAGGTCGAGGTTTAGAGTCGCCGAGAGCATAAATATTTGATTACGCTCACGCACACGCGCACGCACACGCACACGCGCACGCGCACGCACACGCACACGCACACGCACACGCACACGCACACGCACACGCACACGCACACGCACACGCACACGCACACACACACACACACACACACACACACACACACACACACACACACACACACACACACACACACACACACACACACACCATCTCACCCACTCCCACATATAACTCAGCCCATCCACACAGACCCTTAAAACCCAGAGGAGAGGAAAAGAGAGTGGATTTTCCCCTAAAGTCTCTCTCAATCAGGGTTGTATTAGGTCCACAATCTCGTCAAAAGGAGGTCCACTGTGCATGTGTTTGGGACGTTGGCCTTTTCAAATGTCAGGAGAGTCATCAATAGTAGATAAAAATGTTCAGTATATGTGTTCCACGGCGCTTGTTCCACGGCGCTTGTTCCACGGCGCTTGTTCCACCTGATGGACGGAGAGACGAGAGGTGGAGGTGGATTTACGTTCATTCCTTTATTTTACTGTATTGGTTTCTTTATTTATTATATGTAGGTGGGTCTTGCGAGGGAATCGTCGTTTCCCATTCATTAGTGAGGACGGATGGTCAATGTATTTATATTCTATTTATCTAATTATTCATCTGTATATTTATTTGTTCATTTTTATTTTATTTTTTTGCTTTATTGGTTTCTTATTCATTATATGTAGGCGGGTCTTGCGAAGGGATCTGCGTTTCCCATTCATTAGTGAAGACGGATTGCCAATGTATTTATATCTTATTTATCTAATTATTCATCTATTTATTTATTTGTGCATTCTTTTATTTTACTTTATTGGTTTCTAATTCGTTATAAGTAGGCGGGTCTTGCGAAGGAATCTGTGTTTCCCATTCATTAGCGAAGACGGATGGCCGGAGAGAGCGCAAGGGCGGAAAACCGAGCGCGTAGGCCCGACGTGCTAGAGATGCGGCGGCTGTTACGTCATCGCTGGTAGGGTGATTATCGCCGGTAATTAAGACGTTAATGAACGAGGCATGGACGGACTGCGCTAAGCTTGACTGACGTAAGTGGTTTGTGAGGGATGGTGGTGTCAGAGCCAATTTATGGAACGCCTGTCATGCGTCTCTGTCCGTCATGCGACTGCCGCGCGCCGCCCGAATGACTGTATTCCGAGGCGGGAGAGAACAGATAATGTGGGGGGGGGGGGGTTGAGAGTCTCCTCGCTGCTTCGCCAAGAATGTTTATGACGCGGCGAGGGGGGATGGGGGGGAGGGGGGGTTGCGTTCTTATCGCTCGCATCTTAGTCAGTTGCATTGCTTTTTATCATGCAACGGGCATTGCTGGGGTAAGTGGAGTGGGAGCGGAGGAGGAGGGGAGGGAGGAGGAGAGAGGAGGGGAGGAGGAGAGAGGAGGGGAGGAGGAGAGAGGAGGGGAGGAGGAGAGAGGAGAGGAGGAGGGCGGAGGAGAGGAGAGGAGGGATGAGGGACTGAGGAGAGGAGGGGGGGGTGCGTGTTAAGTGAAGTCAAGCGAGCTCGAAGCCCGAGAGTTCTTGAGTGACTCACGCACGAGGCAGTTTGGGAGTGCATTTAAGCATTTTTTTTTTTTTTTAGCTTTCGTGAGCTCTCCCCCGGAATTTTCTCTTTTTTTTTTTCAGTCCTTTGTTCTCTGCATTTTCTTCTTTCTGTCTTTCTTTTCCTCTTCTTCTCTCTCTTCTTTTTTCTCTTTCTGTCTCTTTGCTCTCTCTTTCTTCTCTTTCTTTCTCTCTCTTTTTCCGTTCTCATTTTCTCTCCCCTCTCTCTCTCTCTCTCCTCTCTCTCTCTCTCTCCTCTCTCTCTCTTATCTCTCTCTCTTCTCTCTTCCTTCTCCCTCTCTCTCTCTCTCTTTCTCTCTCTCTCTCTCTTTTCTCTCTCTCTCTCTCTCTCTCTCTCTACTCTCTCTCTCTCTCTCTTTTCTTTATCTCTCTCTCTCTCTCTCTCTCTCCCCCTCTCTCTCTCTCCCTCTCTCTCTCTCTCTCTCTCTCTCTCTCTCTCTCTCTCTCTCTCTCTCTCCTCTCTCTCTCTCTCTCTCTCTCTCTCTCTCTCTCTCTCTCTCTCTCTCTCTCTCTCTCTCTCTCTCTCTCTCTATTTTCCACTAGTTCATAAACTGTCCAGTTCTATAGACCTATCTTTCTCTTAACTTTTTATACATTACCGTTTTCCTTTTTTTTTGTTATTAAGTTTTGTCATTTCCTCTTGTCCATCAAGCATCTCCTTAATTCCGACGCCTCCTTCTCGTCATCAAAGCCTCCCCGCCTTGTCATCAGGATCACTTTTTCGTTTTTTTATCGTTTTTTGTCTTTTCTGTTCTTTTCGATTTTTTTCAGGTCTTTTCTGTGTCAACCTTTTGAGTCTTTTTTTATTCTCTTCCACCTATTTTGTCCCCCTTTCTTTTTTTATCCTCCTCTTCCTCCTCTTCTTCTTTTTTTCTTCTTCTTCTTTTTCTTCTTCTTCTTCTTCTTCTTCTTCTTCTTCTTCTTCTTCTCTCTTCCTCCTCCTCACTTTTGTTCTCGGCTTTATCAAATCTTATGTTCTGATTCTCTCTCCTTCCTTGTATCTCCTCCTTCTCTACCCTCCTCCTCCCCCACCCCCTCCTCCCCCACCTCCCCACTCACAGTAGGTGAACATTTTCAAGTTTTCTTCGGTTTTCGCGATTTTTTTTTCTCCCCGTTTTTGAAAGGGAGGGAGAGGAGAGGAGAGGAGAGGGATGGAGGAGGAGGAGGGGGAGGAGGGGGAGGAGGAGGAGGAGGAGGAGAAGAGGAGTAGAAGGAGGAGGAGGAGGAGGAGGAGGGGGAGGGGGGGGGAGGGGGGGTTGGGAAATATTCACGGACTTTTGTCTTGCTGGTGGAAAATAACGTGTCATGTTTCATTTACTCGTACGGCGTTCGCTCGTGTCCGGGAATAAATTCGCGCGTCGCTGTGTCTCCTCTTGGTCTCCTCTTCTGTCTTTTCTTCCTTTTCTCTTTTCATCTTGTTTTTTTTTATATAGCATTTTATTTATTCACTTATTTATTATCATTATTTTTTAGATCTCTTGTCATTTTGCTCTCTTCTCTTGTCTGTTCCCTTTTCCTGTCTTCGTACTGTCTTTTCATCCTTCTCTTATTTCTCTTTTTCTTGTCTTGTCCTGCTGCCTGTCCTCCTTTCCTCTATTCCCTTTTTTTATTGCCTAGCTTCTTCTCTTCTTTCCTCTTGTTCTTTCTCTTTTTCCCCTCTTTCCTCACCTCTTGTCCTTTGTCTTTTCCCCTCTTTCCTCTCCTCTTGTCCTTTGTCATGTCTTTTGCCTGTCTCCTCACATCTCGTTCATGTCTTATCTCGTCCCTGGAGTGCGTTGGTTTCGGAGTTTTTATTTCCACTTTTGCGGCCTCCTTCCCTGATTTCCCTTGGTTGGTTGTCGCATGTTCTCAAATGTTATTTTTATTTCGTTGTTTTTTTTCGTAAAGGGTGGATTAATCCTTTTATTTCGCTCCTCCACATTATCCATGCATGTTTCTTTATGCACCTTTTTTTTTTTTTTTTTAATCCCTCTGTCCTTTGTGTCCATCTGCGTCCCTCCCAGTCCTATCCGCTGGTCCTCCCGCTCGCCCCTTCTCTTTATCCGCTGCCTTACCCTGCTGGCCTCTGTCATCCTTCCTTTCTTCTTCCCTTTCTCCTCCGTCAGTTTCGTTTTTGCCCCCTCTTGCCTGTCCTTCTGTTCCCATCTGTCCTCCTCGCTTCCCCTCTGTCTTCCTCTCTCCCCCTCTGTCTTCCTTTCTCCCCCTCTGCCTTCCTTTCTCCCCCTCTGTCTTCCTTTCTTCCCCTCTGTCTTCCTTTCTTCCCCCCTGTCTTCCTCTCTCCCCCTCTGTCTTCCTTTCTCCCCCTCTGCCTTCCTTTCTTCCCCTCTGTCTTCCTTTCTCCCCCTCTGCCTTCCTCTCTCCCCCTCTGACTTCCTTTCTCCCCCTCTGCCTTCCTTTCTTCCCCTCTGTCTTCCCTTTTTCCCCTCTGCCCTTCCTTTCTTCCCCCCCTGTCTTCCTCTCTCCCCCTCTGCCTTCCTTTCCCCCCTCTGCCTTCCTTTCTTCCCCCCTGTCTTCCTTTCTCCCCCTCTGCACTTCATTTCTTCCCCTCTGTCTTCCTCTCTCCCCCTCTGCTTCCTTTTTCCCCCTCTGCTTCCTTTCTTCCCCTCTGCCTTTCCCTTTCTCCCCCTCTGCCCTTTCCCTTTTTCCCCTCTGTCTTTTCCCCTCTGCTTCCTTTCCCCTCTGCCCTTTCCCCTTTTTCCCCCTCTGCCTTCCTTTCTCCCCCTCTGTCTTCCTTTCCTTTCCCCCCCTGCCGTCCTTACTCCCCCCGCTGCCTTCCTTTCTTCCCTCTTCTTCCTTTCTTCCCTCTTCTTCCTCTCCCCCCTCTGCCTTCCTGTCTACCCCTCTGACTTCCTCTCTCCCCCTCTGTCTTCCTTTCTCCCCCTCTGCCTTCCTTTCTTCCCCTCTGTCTTCCTCTCTTCCCTCTGTCTTCCTCTCTTCCCCTGTCTTCCTCTCTTCCCCTCTGTCTTCCTCTCTTCCCGTCTGTCTTCCTCTCTTTCCCTCTCACTTCCTTTCTTCCCCTCTGTCTTCCTCTCTTTCTCTCTACTGTCCTCCGGTCTCCCTCCCTGTCGTTTGTCCCCTTGTCCTCCTTTCTCCTCCTTTCCCTCTGTCCCTTCTCTCCGTTCTTCTGCCTTCCCCTCGCCCTTGTTGGCAGCGGACGACTTACGAGACGGTGGCAGTAATATCTTGTAGTCTTACACGAGACCAGAGAAGAAAACAGGGAATTATCTTCCATCAAGAACAGTGCGATGATGTGTCCCTGTTTTGTCGTGTCGAGCGAGGGAAGGGAGGGGAGAAGAGAGAGATAAGGGAAGAGAGAACTTCCATACTTCCTCTTGCCTTTTTTCTGCCTCCTCAGGGCGGGCAAGACGGAGGCTAGGGTAGGCGAGGCTAGGGTAGCGCCTGGACATGGTTCCTTAATGTCTGCTGTGATTTATGCACGTGTTTTGACCCCGCAACAGCGCCGATGTGTTTATCCCCGCGCTGTTCGTGCCACTCTCGCTCGCGCCGGCGGGCGTTGGACTGCAATCTTATTTCCGGGTTGGTAGGCGGTTCTTCTTTTGATGTGATTTTTGTTCTGCCCGTTTTCCGTATTCAGAAATTCAGCTCATGAATATAACATATAGATTCTCGTCCCTCCTTTTTAAGAAACGGATCTCGATCTCTTAAACTGTCCTTATCTCCGAGGGATTAAGGCCCATTTTTCCGCGCGATCGAACCAGATCTGCGAAGCCGCAAAAAAAGACTTCCATTTTAACCACAAAAGCTAGTCAGGACGTTCGGGCGGCTTGATCAGCGTGATATAATCCGCGCTCGGCATCAGTACGTCTTTAATTTCCGATTATCTGCCCGGCTGAAGCGACAGGAGACAAAACGGCCTTTCTTGGAGGATCCCTCCCGCGCGCCCCGAAGAAAACGGACGGGATCAACACGACGCCCAAGGAAGTCCCGACTACCAAAAATTAGCATAATTCGACGATAATGGATTTTAATTGCAGATTGCTTGAGAGGGAGTACGGAATGGGCGGGGGGGGGGGGGGGAGGAGGGAGGGGGCGGATGGAGGGCGTCGGAGAGAGATCGGAGGGAAGGAGAGTCGAGTTCGTGGCTTGTGGTGCCTCTAATCCCATAATCCCTGTAATCCGCGTGAAGAAGTGTTCATGATAGGACCCGTGTGTGGAGGTTGTTGGCACGGGGGGGGGGGGACGGGCCGCCGCTGGAGCGAGAAGGTGTCAATAAGATTTATTTGACCGGCCGGCGGAGGAGGTGTGAAGTTGCCTCTAACAACCCTCGGTCAGCATCTTCAAGTGGGTCCCGTTTGCTTAATATATGTATGGGGGAATGGGGGGGGGGTGCTGACTCATGCTGCTGGTCGCCTTTGCTCGTCCCCCCCCCCCCACTCGCCCTTCTTTCCCCTTCCTCTCTCTCTCTCTCTCTCTCCTCTCTCTCTCTCGTCTCTCTCTCTCTCTCTCTCTCCTCTCTCTCCTCTCTCCTCTCTCCTCCCCCCTCCCTCCCTCCCTCCCCCCCCTCCCCACTCTCCCTCCCTCCCACTCCCTCCCTCCCCCACTCTCCCTCCCTCCCACTCCCTCCCTCCCTCCTTCCCTCCCTCCTTTCCTTCCTCCCTCTTTCTTCCCTCCCGCCTTCCCTCCTCCTTGTCTTTACCGATCTCTCTCTCCCTCTGTCTTCCTCTCCCTCTTCCTCTGTTTCTTGCCACCACCGCCTCCCACTGTCCCACTTTGTGAAAGGAGGCGAGGCATAGGAGGAACGGAGGGACGGACGAGGGGAGATTACTCGTTACGAAAAAGGGCGAAATCAGATTGTCTTTTGTGTCGTCGCAAAATGCACATCAGAGTTTGTTCTCGGCGTCTATTGTTGTCTGGGATTCTCGTCAGCGCCGTGCGATTGCGTGTCTTGTCTTACGTCCTGATGGCGGCGCCGTCTTTTCCGGGGATGAGGAGGAGCGTGTGCGGTTTACGAAGACAAGGCCATCAATGAAGTGTATGCAAATCAGCGGTTGTGTAGGCAGGCGCCATATGCAGCAAGGTTGAAGCTGTAGTGTTGGAGGCATGACGGACAGCAGCCGGCCGGGGGCGGAGCAGCGCCGACACAGGCAGGTGAGGGAGCACAACAGGCGTCTGTGATTTTTTAGCGCCGTGCTGACAGAGGAGTATTTTGGGGGTTTTGTTTTGCCTCTCTGTACTTCAGCGAAGCGAAGGGAATGGGAATAGACGAAGAACATGGAAGGGAACATGCAAGGACTTTACTTTTGCGTGAGAGAGAGGAAGAAGATAGTATACCACAAAGTTTGAAGAGAGAATAACGAGATTCTAGCCCGAGGTGAACGCTCCAAACCGCAAGGAAAAGCAAGGATATTCCAGCTTGGATAAACGAGCGATAGAAGAGCTTTATCTGTCCTTTATATCTTGTTGGAAGTTTATACACGTACTGCAAGACCCGTATACAGTGACTAGAAAACATGGGATAAAAACGGGTACATATGCAACTTGCGTTTCGAGTCGCTCTTACCCAAGATATATAACACTATAGACGTCCGTCCGCGAGTTCATGATCCCTTGACAACTACACGCGAAAAAGCCACGCGTGATAGATGGCATTAGCACTTAACGCTCGGACGGCATCACCTTAAACGTCGGTGTTAGCGAAACCTACCACGGCACACGTTTATTAGTCGCGCAAACACGCTGCTTCTGCTTGCGTACCCCCTCGAGCGCTTAAATTCACACCGCTTGTATTGTTTTATCGTTGGCGACTGCAGGACGAGTGTTTGGAAGATGTGATACCCAGATTCTTATGCAAATCTTTAAAACGCGTATTTTTGTTAACAGATGCACGCGCCTTGCATGAGTAGCATGGATTTGGGTAGGATATTTTTTGCATTTTTGCACATCCGTATTTCTGCATTTTTGTATTGTGGGGCTGAATGCTCCTCCAGACGAGCGCGCCCTTGCGGAACCGACAAGCCACGGGAGATAACAAGCGGATCAGATAATGAGATGAACAGGAGGCCAGATAACGATAATCGTATTAGATCTTTACGGGCAAACTTAGCCCATTTACGTGAATGTGGAGGAGGGGGAAAGGACCGGGAGGGGAGGCGTAAGGAGAGGGGAGTGGAAGGGAGGGGACGGGAGGGAAGGGGTGGGAGGAGGACGGGAGCCAAGCCACGGGTATTTACCCTCATACCCCTCATGTTGCATCTTTCTCCCTCCCACACACTCCACACTCCCCCCTCGCGGTTTCCAGGAAGCGGGGCCAGATTGGAGGGCCCGCCTGCTTCGAAGCGGGAGCAGTAAAGCTTTCATTTTGCCGCATTCTCCATTTGCATTTCATTTCCCCGTGACACATTGAATGATTTTCACATCCAGCTGACGTGCATTTGGGCCGAACATTCCATTTTTATAATACGTATACATAGATTTCCTCGAGCGCGCTGCCGTACCTGCAGTCAATCCCGAAAATGGACTTGCCCGAAAGTTTTTTCTTCCCCCCCCCCCTTCTCTCTCTCTCTCTCTCTCTCTCTCTCTCTCTCTCTCTCTCTCTCTCTCTCTCTCTCTCTCTCTCTCTCTCTCTCTCTCTCTCTCTCTCTCTCTTTCTTTCTCTTTCTCTTTCTCTCTCCCCTTCTCTCCCTCCCTTCCTCCCTCCCTCCCTCCCTCCCTCGTTCCCCCCTTCCTCCCTCCGTCTCTCTCTATCTCCCTCCGTCTCTCCCTCCTCCCTCCCTCCCTCCCTCCCTGCTTCCCTCCTTCCCTCCCCCCCCCTCTCTCTGGTTCACCTATTTTAAAAGACGAGGAAGCTTCAAGTTTCTGAATTCAGGGTTTTCTAATTTGAGGCCCCCCCCTTCCCCTCCCCCCCTCCTCCTTCTTCCCCTCCCACTCCCAAACAAAGTTTTTACTTTGATGAGGAAAAGCTGTGCGGAAAAATGCAAAGAGCCTTTTTCTTATAGCCTGGGATAGTCGGCCGCAGCCTGTCCGTCGCGCGCCCTTCTCTCTTCGGCTCTCCCGCCCGGCCCCGGGATTTCGCTTGTCGTTTCCTCGTGTTTGCTACGAAGCTGTAATCTTCCTCTAATGGTTTATATATATGTACATATATATATATATATATATATATATATATATATATATATATAAATTTATATATACATATATATCCATATATATACACATTATATATACAAATATATACATATACATATATATATGTATACATATAATATATTCATCCCCCATATATATATATATATAATATATATATTATAATATATATAATATTTCATATATACTATATACATAATATATATACATACCACACACACACACACACACACACACACACACACACACACACACACACACACACACACACACACACACACACACACACACACACACACACACGAATATGAGAGTGAGTGAGTGAGTGAAATGAGTGAGTGTGTATGTGTGTGTGATTTTGTGTGTGTTGCTGTTGTGTGTGTTGTGTGTGTGTGTGTGTGTGTGTGTGTGTGTTCTTACGGAAAGATGTGCTATGTACATAATCACATACACTGTATATCTATGCATTCATATATCCTGCATGTCATTGCACCCCTCTCCCGCTCTCCCACTCCCCTCCCCCTCATATCTTTCCCGTGCCTCGTATTTCTTTCATTTCTGTATCTTCTCTCCCTTCGCATTTCTCTATCCTCCCCCTCCTCTCCTTCTCCCCCTCCTGCTCTTCCACTTCCTCCTTCTCCTCCTCCTCCTTCTTCTTCTTCTTCTTCTTCTTCTTCTTCTTCTTCTCCTCCTTCTCCTCCTCCTCCTCCTCCTCCTCCTCCTCCTCCTCCTCTCCTCCTCCTCCTCCTCCTCCTCCTCCTCCTCCTCCTCCTCCTCCTCTCCCCTCCTCCCCCCCCTCCTCCTCCCCTCCTCCTCCTCCTCCTCCCCTCCCCTCCCCTCCTCCTCCTTCCTCCTCCGTCTCTTAGTCTCTTTGCGTCCACTCCTCACGCTACAGCGGCAGCAACAAGAGTCCAAACGCACACGAGCCAGCGTGTGCGAGTCGTGTGTGCGCAGCGAAGAGGTAGGTAGATGTTTACACGCTCGGAGGCCTGGCAAGCGTTCATGTTTTTCGAAGGCTCACTATGACAGCCCAGCGCCCCCTCGCTATGGTGTATTTTTTCCGCCTTTTTTTATCAGGTAAACATAGCCTCAATATTGTCAGATTTTCTTTACCAGTTCTTTCCATTGGGGCTCCTCGCGTCCGCCCGCTGTCACCAGCTGCCAGGTGGAGCGGGAGCGACAAGCACCACCTGCCTGTACCCCTCTCTTCCCTGTAGCCATGTGCCCCCCCCCCTTCTCCATGTACCTCTTCGTTGCACGTTCAACGGCTAACGCATCTTGAATGATCAAATATTTGTGATTATTAATCGTGCAGTATACAGTGTTAATAATTATGCCTGATAAATGATTGGCTAAAACAGTACATTAATTGGTAACAAGCGAAATCTGAAAGAATAAATACGCCTTCACTTTTAAGTTAATTTCGCGCGCCCCCTAAACAGACGTATTTATTAGCCATTTAATGAAGGCCATTAGTCTCGCGTCTACCTGGGACCTCGGCGCAGTAATAACGACTCGCACTTTCGAACGACCTCATCAGCGTGTTTTAAACTGCCTGGATTTCCTGTCGTTGCGAGGCCCGATGATTGCCTTTCGCTCTTCAACGCGCACGAGGTTATGTCTTTATTTGGAGAAGAGAAAGAAAGAAAAAAAAGGTTCTTTTACTTTTTTTTTTTACTTCTATTTTTTTTTCCTTTTTCTTTCTATTTTTTTTTTTTTTTTACTTCATTCATATTCATATTTTTACTTTCTTCATATTCATTTTTTTTTCATTTTTTTTTCTTTTCTTCCATTTTGTTCTCTCACTTTTCCCACCTCCTTTTCCTTATCGTCGTAATTGCAGTATTTTGGCAAGCAATCAGAGCCCAGCAAGCAAAGGCATGGGAGACAGCAAGCAAGAGGTGAATCGAGGGGTGACTGTTTTATTTTTCCTTCGCCCTCAGACAAAGCGGCTCGGGTTCTTGCGATGCGTACTGTCACGGCCGTAACGAGGTGCATTTAGGATCGTAAGCAAGTTCTTTGGATCTCGACAGGTTCTCGGGCCGGAAGAAGGGTGAGGGGGGTTAAGCGACGAAGCAGGGGGTGGAGGGTAAGGGGTGAGGGTCAGAGTGGTAAACGGGGGATGTATGATTTTATTGCTTGTGTGCTTGTATTTCGAGTTGTAATACTGGACGCGTGAGAAGTGGGTAATTTGCAGTGTAGGTAGAATAGAAAACGGCCTGACGGTAGATAGATTGGCAGAGAACTGCCACTTAACTTGGTAGGTAAGCAAACAAGCAGGCAGACAGACAGACAGACAGACAGACAGACAGACAGACAGACAGACAGACAGACAGACAGACAGACAATCAGGCAAGCATACAGGCAAGCAGAGAAAGGACCAGCCAGGCAGACAGACAAAGAGACAGACCGGCATTCCATGTGTGTGTCAGCAATCTTGAGTGAGTGTGAGGGTTACGTCGACACATGACGTGCAATCGCCTTACACATGTACACCTCGTTCGCCAACACGCATCTACAGGAGATTGGCATGTGTTATGGCTCTGTTGCACGTCATATATACACGATACGGAGTTTAACAAACACAGACTAACAAGCTCTTGGTCGCCGCTTAGATCTAGACCGCCCCTTTAACACGCGAACAATTAAAACAAATACACACACGGCCCCGCACGCACACAAACGTATGCTCTCTCTCAGTCACTCACTCGTTCACACGCACCCACAAACGCACACACGCTTTCATAGATGCACGCGCGCATACACTGGCTCGCTCGCTCGCTCGCTCACTCACTCACTCACTCACTCACTCACTCACTCACTCACTCACTCACTCACTCACTCACTCACTCACTCACTCACTCACTCACTCACACTCACTCACTCACTCACACACTCACTCACTCACTCACTCACTCACTCACTTATTCACTTACGCATATAAACTACAAAGGTATTAATTTGCAATACATATTTACTTTCACCTCATTTCCTTAGGCGTTCCGAGTCACGATTGAGCACGCCCACACAGGCGCACGTGTACATAAACAAGGCAAACACTACAACAAATTTGAGTATGAAATATACATTATAATGCATTATGTTACCGTAATTTACTTAGCATTGTAATACAACTCAATGCAATACCCTGAAGTGCAGGACAGTGGGATGTTAAGAAAAGGAGTGAAGTACAGAACAAGCAGCATATACCCGTTGGTTAGATGCCCTTACATAATCACCAACTCGCCCAATAACAAGGTTGAGAACGTTTCCTTGTACCGAACGACGGGAACAAGAGGGCACAGGCAATGGACCTTTGGTTAGCGAACCGATAAAAGACGTTTGTGGTTTGTGGTCGTTTAGATAGAGCGTTTCGAAACTTGATCGTCGCACAAGAATATAAGATTTCGTGTACTGAAAGAGATTTGGAAACTGTTCTGTGTCGGTAGGTTGTTTCGAGTGTTTTAACATGTGGGGTTTATTTTGGGTTGATTGAATTATTAGAGGAAGGAGCTTATCGTACATGTGTTTTGTGTGTCTGCTCTCACAACTTTTTTTTATCTCTCTTTTTTTTGTCTTCCGAAAGAGCGGGTCCCTATTTTTATTATCGTATGTGAAATTTTAACTACTTGACATTTATTACGCGTTTTTTTAATTCTTATTTTTATGCTCATTTATTTAAACTGGGCTGAATATGTGCTCATTTGAATAACGATGTTCCCATGAAGATCTGCAGTTTATATAATTTTAATAAGAGGCTTTTTCGGAAAGTTCTTAACACACATAACATGAAACGATGATAATGACTCATTTGCTGTTTTTTTTTCTTTCTCTCTCCAGCTTAATTAAGGAATAGTCGAAAGCAGCGTAGCCTAATTACCATGCTAACAGCCGCTAAAACAACATTTCGCGAGCCGGTTTTATGCGTGTTGTTCCAGTTAGGGAAGGGGAAGGAATCTTTTGTTGTTCCTGGACTTCCTGTGCAAGGACTTAGCAGGGGGTCCCGTTCCTTATTGATTGTCTCACTTTATGAGGGAGATAATGAACGCCCGGGGCCCCAGCTGCTCCGTGCGCGCCCGTTCTCACCCGCGGCGCTGGTCGCGGGCGGCGGCGGGGCTCGGCGCGGGGGAGCAGACGGTGGGGGGGTAAGTTTATGCGATTAATATATGTAAGTATATAAACACGCGTCTCATGTATAGACTCACGGGGTTTCTGTTTAGTTTATGTCTGTGTGTGATCGGCTGTTTATATTTGTTTTTATCTGTAGTCATCATTTTGACGTGTGTTTCTTACATTTCTGTCACATATAGACAATCACACACACACACACATACATACATGCATGCATGCATGCATGTATGCATGCATGCATGCATGCATGCATACATACATACATACATACATACATACATACATACATACATACATACATACATACATACATACATACATACATACATACATACATACATACATACATACATACGTTTATACATTTGTATCATATTATGTATATTATATTACATTATAATATATATATATATATTATACATATATATAATATTATATATATATATATATATATATATATATATATATATATATATATATATATATATATATATATATATATATATAGACTATAATCGGAGATGGAAAAACTGATGCAATCTACGCAGGTCGGCCATCCTCGTCGGCAAACTTTTTCCGCCAAACTCAGCAGACATTATTGCATGAATCAGCAGGACTTTCAAAGGATCTGCCCTTTCTTCTTTCTCTGGGAGATCCCTAAAGTTGGCCTCACATTCCTCACGAAAAACAACAACGCACAGATGAAGAAAGTGGGAGGAAGGGTAGACAGAAGATGTGTAGCAAGAAGATGGGAGGAAGATAAGTAGACAGGCGAACAGGGAAGGTGAAGGCAGGCCTGGTAGACTCGCAGACATGATCAGGCAGAGAAACTGGCGGGCAGGCAGGCAGGCAGGCAGGCAGGCAGGCAGGCAGGCGGGTAGGCAGGTAGGCGGGCAGGCAGGCAGGCAGGCAGGCAGGCAGGGCAGGCAGGCAGGCGGGCAGGCAGGCGGGCAGGCAGGCAGGTAGGCAGGCAGGCAGGCAGGCAGGCAGGCGGGCAGGCAGGCAGGCAGGCAGGCAGGCAGGCAGGCAGGCAGGCACAAGGCATAAAAGCCCAACACACAAACAACAAAAATTACATGTGTAGCGACCATCCAAGAGATATGCGAATAAATGTGAAATAAAAAGAGGAAGTAAAAATGAAGCGAGAGAGAGAGAGAGAGAGAGAGAGAGAGAGAGAGAGAGAGAGAGAGAGAGAGAGAGAGAGAGAGAGAGAGAGAGAGAGAGAAATTGTGTGAGTCATTTGCTCCTTCCTCGAATGGCATTTGTAGCAGTCAAGAGTCGATCAATTATGTAACACTTACTTCCTGTTTCTCGAGGCGTCTTAGTTTGTCTTGAGAAATGGATCTTTATTTTTAGGAGTCTCACGGTCTTAAATTGTTTGTTTTCTTTTTTTTTATTAGATTTTTTTTATTCCTAATTGATTTCCGAGTTGTTGCGTGCGCTCATTTCTCTTCCCTTTTTATGGACTATATATCAATAATCCATTATCGTACTTTTTATATTTATTTATTTTCTCCTTTTTTTGTCTTCTCTGATCCTAATTATCCTCACCCTCCTCCCCTCGTTCCCCTCATGCACTCATTCGCATCCCTCCCCCTCCTTCCCCTTTCCCCTTCCCCCCCTTCCCCTTCCCCCCTCTTTTATAGCTTGTTCCTCTTCTCCCCTCACCCCCCATTGCCCTCTCCTTTCCCTCCCCCCTCCCCTCCCCTCCCTTCCCCGGTGAGTAGCCCAACCATCATAATTTCCTAAGTGTGCTGAGTGTTTAACGTGGTAGCGAGCTGGCCTGTAATTGTCCATTTATCGACTAGCCTTCATCGGGCCGCCATGTGTCAGGAGGAGGGGAACGTGGGTGTGGGTGTGTGGGTGTGTGGTGTGTGTGTGTGTTATATATATATATATATATATATATATATATATATATATATATATATATATATATATATATATATATATATATATATATATATATATATATATATATATATATATATATATATTATATATATGTATGCATATATGTATATATTCTTATTTGCTTTATTGATGTTTATTTATGTATATATCTATACATACTTATATATGTTTATTTATGTGTAGATTTATGTATTTATAGAATTATTTACGTATTTATAAATTTATTTACTTATTTATTTATCTATCTATTTGTATGTTTATATATTTATTTATTTATTTTTATGCATATTTTGGTATACATAAGCTTTGAAAAAAAACAAACACACACACAGGCACACGCACATGCACACGCACACGCACACGCACATGCACACGCACACACACGCACATATATTCGCACCTACGTCGCTGCCCCGCGACCGCAGGGCAGCCGTCGCTTCCCAGGCCTGGCGATCGCGAGGGCGCCGGCGGTCATCCCAGCATCCCCGTCATCGCCTTCCACGCTTCATCGCTCTGATAACGGACGTCGTGCGCTAATGGCAGCCTCGTTACTGACAGTGTCCGGGTAACGATTACCGGGGGGGGGGGGGGAAACGAGTTACTTCTGCGAGGGTGGGTCTTTGTAAGGTCGCTGTAAGGCAGTCGTAGTCGATGTGGTTGTTCTGTCTGTGTTCAGCTGGTCCACATTAACGCTTTCCTCGTGTCTTCGTGATTGATATTTCGAACGCCCGCCTTGCCCCGACCAACGTTACGGCGGGAAGATATGCAAATGTCGCGGTTTACTTTCGCGTTTCCTAATGCGTTTTGATCGATAAGCCCGAAATGGCGGGCGAGAGTCGAAGCGTGTCCGAGGCAGAGCCGTATTCATGCAAATGGGAAACGGCCTCGCTCTTGGTGCTAGGTGATCGACGCGTCTGTGTGTTTCTGCCGCGGGGAGAGAGGGGTGAGTGTCCTGTCTTTAAGGATGCTGGTGTGAGCTGGCGTCTTCGTGGAGCTGGTTAGCATCGCGGAGGACGTCGCCGCAACACATGCTTTTGTCATTATTTGCATTGAAGCAGCCCAGGGGCCCCAGTGGAGTTAATAATAGTGCGGCCACCACAACTTCCTGCGTCGGTGTTTGTAGTCTCTGTCGCCATATAGTGTTTCCAAGTTCTCCTGCCTCCCGCTCCTCCCTCCTGCTCCGCCCTCCGTTTCCCTCGGCCTTTCCCCTCGAGTTCCGGTCCCCTCCTCACCCTAGGTCACCCCTCCGGGCCAGGTCAGTAGGTGGGCACTAGGCCGGAAGTCGCCCCCCCCCGCTGTCCTCCTTGGTACCCTCTGGGGTGGCACTCAAAGTGTCAACACGTGTGGCACCTGGACCCGACTGGCCGCTCTGTGTCGCTATAACGTCCCCGAGGAACCGCATTCCCGGGGGGCGGATATCGGGGAGGGGGAGGGGAAGGGGAGAGAGAGGGGGTTGCGATGTGCTTGGACCGGAAATACTTCTCTCTTTACCTCTTAAGATGCGTTCTCTCTCTCTCTCTCTCTCTCTCTCTCTCTCTCTCTCTCTCTCTCTCTCTCTCTCTCTCTCTCTCTCTCTCTCTCTCTCTCTCTCTCTCTCTCTCTCTTTCTCTCTCTCTCTCTCTCTCTCTCTCTCTCTCTCTCTCTTTCTCTTTCTTTCTCTCTTTCTCTCTTTTTCTCTGTCCTTCATTTTCCATCTTTCCCTCTCCCTCACTCCCTTTCTCTTACCACTCTCCCTCTCCCCACGGCGGCTGTCTGGCATGTATCTTAAGTAGGCAGTGAGATAGTATAGCGGAGTCGGCGAGGCTAGATGTAGGCCTACCGTAGAAAAGGAGGAAACTTCCTGTTATATAGCTTCAGGAGGAGGAAATGTGTTTAGATGAATAATGGGAAACAGTTCTTCGAAAATGGTGTGGTGTTTTATTTTCCAGAATATGGTTATGGGAGGGCTAGAATTGGGTTGATTTTCCACTAATGGATGTAATAGACTGGACGGAGGGATGACAGAGGGATGGAGGAAGAGGAGGAAGGGGAGGTAGAGGAGGTAGAGGAGGAATAAGAGGAATGAGAGGAAGAGGAGAAGCAGCAGCAGCAGCAGAAGCAGTGAAATTGGAGGTAGAGCTGGAAGAGGAGGTGGAGGTAGAGGGGAAGGAGGAGGAGGAGGTTGGGAAATATAAGTGGAGGAGTAAATGTGAAGAAGTGTGTGGACGTGTTTCCTTGGAGGGGGGTTTAGGGTGGGGGTGGAGGGTGGAGGATAGGGTGGGGGCTGATAGGGGCAGGCGCTAGGTAGGTGTGCGGAAGGAGAGGCAGATAGTGGGTCGTTATATAAAAGTCTCGCATTTCTGGCGAGGGAATCTTGGAGAAGGTCTTGGCCTCCCAGGGTTCGAGGCTCCCCTTCCCCCTTCCCTCCCCCGGCATCCCATGTAAGACGGCCCTTTTATCTCGCTGCCTGTTACTTCTGCTGTCAGTCCTCAGAAACAGTTGTGAATGTATGAGTTATGGCCTGTGAATAAAGGATGCCTGTGGAAGCGAGTCATGACTTCATAATGACGTCACGGTCGCTTCACATCTCCCCTTATCCATTTTCTCCCAGCCCTTGGCTGTCTTCTCTCCTCGCTCCTCTCCTTCTCTCCCCTCATCTCCGTGATTCAATGTCCCGTGACGGCCTATTGGCGTTCCCTCAACGGGGTCCACTCCGGCTGATGGTCCACTGACTCTCACGGTACCCGCACTATGCACGGCGTTTGCACGGGATGGCGCACGGGCGAGGGCGCCCTTTAACCAGTGGCGCATCGCCTTCGTGTCCTCTGTGTACGCTGCTGCTGGTCAAAGCCTGTGAGATGTCTGACGAAAGTGCTTGTTTTGGCCAGATTTAATTCGCCATACTACTTGCTTTATTTCATTGTTGACAAAGCTGCTTTATGAAAATTGTGTGGCGGTATTTTTTTTTATACTAGATTACTTACTTCCACACTCCTCCAAGTCGCGTTCACGCCCCATGCTGGTTTCTAATATCTCATGAAATACAGCGTATATAACAGACTGCGAGTTCACATTGGTCTGATCCTTGGATCACGACACTATTAGGAGGAAATTCCCTTGTTCACAAGGAGGCGCCTACCTACGCTCGCTCATCCTCTTACATTACAATAACCAAGATGGCGCTTCTGATCTCGCCTCGCCATACGTTTCACGTCGAAGTTAAGCTGTAGCCCATACGCCAGCCACTCCCAGCCGCGTGTAAACTCCTTTCGAGGGAGTTCGTTACACACACACACGCCCAGATTAAACCACGCGATAGGGACGAGATAGGCGGGCGAGACGAGGCAACCGCGATCCATGTTTGTGGCGCCTACCTCGCCAAAAAAAAAGAGACGCTCTTATCTGTAATTATCTGTATCTATAACCATCATCTCGACCCTTATCAGAGCCAGGTATAGGCCGCGCGTCTAAGGACTGTGGGAACATTTGCATAATGTGACGCCTGCCGGGATCCGATTACTAGCACCTTCACTCTCGTCGCCGTGTGTGCCTTGGCTGCGCCGCCCTAATGCGCGCGTGGGCGGGATGGGCGGCCGCGGGAACGAGCGAATTTTGGACGTCCCTCTCTGGCTGAAGGATCAGGCAAATTAGACAAGTGGAGGTAGTGAGCGCCCACGCAGGTAGGCGGTGGTGCTCGGGCTCTGGTACTCGGGTTCAATTCGGTTGGTGATTTGGTCGAAGGAGTAGAGGAAGGACTGCAGGGGGGGGGGGTATAGAAGAAGAGGAGGAAGATATGGAAGAAGAGGGGGGAAATATGGAAGAAGTGGAGGAAGAAGAAGAAGGAGAGAAAAAGAAGAGGCGAAGGAAGAAGAGGAGAAGGAAGAAGAGTGGGAGGGGGAGTAGGAGGAGGAGGATCCGCTTGGAGCGAAGGGAATGCCAGAGCTAACAGTGACGACGCAAAAAAGGGAAGAGAAGACACAGGGAAGCCAAAAGTGCATTTTGAATGTAGACGAAAATCACCTGTTTAGTCCCAGTGCAACGGACCAGCGCGATGGAGGAGGGAAGCAAACAAGAGACGCTAAAGTCAGGGGAAATGAGGAAAAAGAGAGAATATTGACTTGGCGAGAAGGATTGGAATATTCGAGAGACAAACAGGAGGGAGAAGTTTAGTTAATACTCGTCCCAGAAAGATGGAAGACTCGGAAATGAGAAGCAAATATTCGTGTGGAGAGCTATCCAAGGAGAAGAGGAGGAGGGGGGGGGGGCGCCCTGGCGATGGAGGCGAGTGAAAAATGTGGATGAAGAGAAGGAGAAACAGAGGGAGAGGAGAGGGAAGGAAGGACGTCGAGACAAAGGACAAAGGGGGAAGGGGAGGGAAAAGTAGGGAGAGAAGGAAAAAAGGAGAAGAAACAAAGGAGGGAAAATAGAGAAGGAGGGATGAAGACAGAGAGAAGGGTCACTCAGACTTACATCAGGGAGGGAGGGGGGGGGGGAGTGGGTGAGGGAGGGAGTCGTAAGCAAGAAAGAGACGAATGAGGGAGGGAAGGAGGGAGGGAGGAAGGAAGGGGGTGTGAGGGCGACGGGAGGGGGTGGTTAGGCTGGTAACACGATGCTCAGAATAATTAACACAACACACGGCCAGCACCCCGTCCGCACCGACCACACACTCTACCAGCAGAATATACACTCCCTAACCCCTCGCCACACCCCCCCGCCCCAACCCGCGTCCACTACCCCTATCCCTTCTCTCCTCCCATCGCCATCTGCCTTATCCGTACTCCCTACCTCTCCTTGCCTCCCTACCCCCCCTACCCTCCCCTGCCGATCTCCACCCTTCCCTCCTTCCCTACCCATCCCCCTCCTTCCTCTTTCCCTGCCTCTCCTCTACCTCCCCTCCTTTCCTCCCTTCCCTACCTTCTCCCATCCCTACCTTCCCTGCCTTCCCCTACCCTTCCCCTACCCTTCCTCTACCCATCCCCTACCCTTCCCCTACCCTTCCCCTGCCCCTTCTTCACGCATGAATAGGACTGCAAACCCAGTGAATAAATATTAGCCCTTGTTCATTAAATATATAAGGCTTATTACTGTTCTTTTTTCACATCGTGTTTATTAAAAACCAGTGAGATTGTTCGTCGGTTTAACGGCTGTGGCTGGAACGTCTGTTTCTTCTTTTCTCTCTTTCTTTGTCTCTCTGTCTATTTCTGTTTGCTTTTCTGATTTGACTGGCCGACGCCTCCTCTCTCTTCGCCCTCCTCCCTTTCCTCGTTACTCCTCCTCATGCTATCTCCCATCTCTATCCTCCTCTTCCCCCTTTATCTATCCACCCTTTCTTCACCCGCTTCATCCACGACCCCCTTTTTTCACTCCCCCATTTCTAGCTTCTCCCTCTTCCCCTGTCGCTAGCCACTTTCCCCCTTCCCTATATTTCCGACCACCGTCATCCCCCCTCCCCATCTTCGACCCCTTTTCTCTATCCACCCTCACCCCCTTCATCCCCCTCCTCCTTTACCCCCTTTCTCTTTATCCCCCTCCCCTTTTATCCCTCTCCCATTTTATCCCTCTCCCCCTTTATCCACCTCCCCCTTTACCTCCCTCTCCCTTTCCCCTAAATAGTCTTGATATCTCGCATTGCTATCGATTAATATAGCCCCTGGTGAGGGGGTTCGCCTCGGCGGTGTCCATCACGAAAGTTGGGGAGTTGGGGGTTGGGGTTGAGGGTGTGTGGGGGTCTGGTGGGGGGGGGGAGGGTATTTGAAGTTTCCGACCGCGTGTGTCCTCGCGGCGTTCCCGTGTTTTTTGCTTGTTTCCTTTTTTTTTTCTTGTTTGTTTTTATGATTTCTTATTTTGCTCTCGGAGTTTGGTCGATTTTTTTGCCTTAATTCATTAGGTTTGGTTTTACTGTGTTTGTTGTCTGTTGATGTTATTATTGTTACTGTCATTGTTAATATTATTTTTTTGGTGATATTAATATTTTTATTACTATTATTATTATTATCATTAGTAGTAGTAATAGTATTTGTATTTGTATTAGTGTTAGTATTATTGGTATTATCATTATCATTATCATTATTATTATTATTATTATTATTATTATTATTATTGATATTATCATTATTGTTGTAGTTGTTATTATTGTTATTGTTAATATTATTGTTATTGTTACTGCTACTGTTATTGTTTTTAATGTTACTGTTGTTATTATTTTTATTATTATTATTATTGTTATATTTACGGTACAGGCATTGAAATGTATATATTTTTTATTACAGGTAAGTCTACAGCAGCTCCCGTGTGTTGCCTGTGCATGAGCCTAATATGGTAAGTGTCTCACGCTACTGTTCGTTCCACTCGCTCACTCACGCTGATTGAGTGTGGCTGTGAGAGATTTGAGATAAACATATAGGCTGCATATGCACGCACGCTCTCTCTCTCACTCTCTCTCTCTCTCTCTCTCTCTCTCTCACTCACTCACTCACTCACTCACTCACTCACTCACTCACTCACTCACTCACTCACTCACTCACTCACTCTCACACACACACACACACACACACACACACACACACACACACAGTAAAAAAAAGTCAAATTACACATCGCAAACGTAACCCACATCAAGGCAGACAGAGGTGGGCGGGTAACTCTTAAAGCAATAATTACCAGTTAGAGACAACGTTTTCGATTTACACTTCCGACCGAAATGAATGATTCTTCTTACAACGTGTTATTATCGTTATCCGTCCCCCTCCTCCTCCTCCTCTCTAATCCCACTCCCCCTCCTCGTTTTCTCTCCCCCCCCCTCCTCGCCTTCTCTCTCTCCCTCCCCCTCCTCGCCTTCTCTCTGTCCCTCCCCCTCATCGCCTTCTCTCTCTCCCTCCCCCTCATCGCCTTCTCTCTCTCCCTCCCCCTCCTCGCCTTCTCTTTCTGCCTCCCCCTTCTCGCCTTCTCTCTGTCCCTCCTCCTCTCTCCCCCTCTCCTCTCCTCTCTCCCCCTCTCCTCTCCCTTCCCCCTCTCTCACCTTCCTCTCCCTCCTCGGTTCCTTCTGTAATTGGTATGTTTGTGGCCGGCGTGTGTGCTTGTGCTCGTGCCTCGTTCTTCGCCCTGAAATGGGTCTTTTAGTGAACGTGAATTACTAGTGTTCTTTTAGCTTTGTGATAAAGGCGTAGGCGTTTTTTTTTATAACTTAGTATCCAGATTTTAATCCTGGTCTTTGTTTTTGTTTCTTTGTGTTTGGGTGTTTTTGTAGTCGTTCGTTCTAGTTTTCCTTCCCTTTTTACCCATTCGTTCGTCCTTCCTTCTGCCCATCCGTTTTTTTCTTCTTTCCATCCATTTTTCCTTCCTTTCATCCATCCATCCAACAAAGATATTATGAAGTCTTTCTGTGTTGAGATTGTAAGAGAAAGAGATAATTGAAACAAAGAGAGAGAGAAATGACAGAATAAAAAGAAAGAGAGAAAGAGAGAGAATTGAAAGAAAAGAAGAAACAGAGAAAGAGAAAGAGAAATGAGATAGAGAAAAAGAAAGAAAAAGAGAGAAAGAGAGAGAGAGAAAAATGAAAGAAAGAGAAAGAGAGAGAATTAAAAGAAAGGAAGAAAGAAAAAGTGCGAAAATAGACTTCAAACGACCGCCCAATCTCCTTTGATAACGCCGCGACAACACTCGGAAACAGGGAGGGCGTGGACCACGTAATGGGGGGGAAATATAGTGATATATTTTATTGTTTCTCGCTTAATCACGGGCCGTAAGTCACCGCGCGGAGAGGCGTAAAGACTCGTGGTTGTTTACCGTCGTAGCCCCCAGCCTCTTCGTAGCCCCCCCCCTCCTTGTAGCCCCAACGCCTCTCCAATTCGTAGCCTAGCCTCCTCGTAGCCCCCCGTCTTCATAGCATCCCCCATCCCCCCATCCATCGTAGTCTTGGATCTGCCATTATTCCCGGAGGCGGCGCGAGAGAGAGCCGCTATAACTACCATAACTGCTATGGGCTCTATATCAGGGTCGCATTCTCGTTGTGCGGTTATGGGATACAGGGGGTTGTACGGTGTATGGTGAGGAGGATGTCGGAAATGATGCGAAGGTGGTATTTAGGTGTGTGGAAGAACACTGGGTTCGTAAAATGATATATCGTGTGGATAGCTTTGGTCTCTCTTAGCTCAGCTCGTCTGTTCAAAAGCCCTGGTGAAAGAGGGAGTGGTAGAAACATGGGAAGTAAAGATAGAGGTGAAAGAGAGAGAGACAGACAGACAGACAGACAGACAGACAGACAGACAGACAGACAGACAGACAGACAGACAGACAGACAGACAGACAGACAGACAGACAGACAGAGGGAGAGGGAGAGGAGAGAGAGAGAGAGAGAGACAGAGAAAGAAGAGAGAAGAAGAGAGAAAGAGAGAGCGAATTAGTTGAAGCTGAAGACGAGGGGCGAGGAAACCGGCTGAAAATGCCCTTTATAGGCACCCTCGTCCTTACTGGTGTTTAGTCCCAGTCACGCACGCAGTAGGGGGACGAAATCTCCACTCCCTTCTG
>NC_051386.1:47503936-47506436 GCF_015228065.2 Penaeus monodon | reverse complement strand
GAAATGAAAGAGAGAGAGAGAGAGAGAGAGAGAGAGAGAGAGAGAGAGAGAGAGAGAGAGAGAGAGAGAGAGAGAGAGAGAGAGAGAGAGAGAGAGAGAGAGAGAGAGAGAGAGAGAGAGAGAGAGAGAGGAAGAGGGAAGAGAGGGAGGAGGTGAAAGAGGAAGGGAAAAAAAGGAGAAAGGTCTGCGAGAGATGTGAGTATGACACACAATCTATTTCTTAAAGGGCGCTATTTTGTCGGGTCTTCACAAAAAAACCGCTTTCGTTGTTCGCCTCTTTGTTGTGGGAAATTGATATATAAAAAAATCACGATTCACTTGATAAGATTCTCCTTCTCTCCATAGTGATAATTGCTTCGTATTCTGCGTCCGGATTGATGATGCGATAACCGCCGTCCCCGCCCGAGCGATAGGGGCGAGACCGGCTCTGCCTTCAGGAGGATTTTCGCACCTAAGTGACTTTGTTGCTTAAGATTGTGCTGGCTCTCGTCGAGCGTGATGGACCCCAGGCTGAAGCCGTGATAAGCCGTATATTATTACTGGCTGTGGCCGCGCTGTGGCTGTGGATGATCCATCGCTGATCCCGTGTTCCTCCACTCGCCTCACGCTAGCTCCACTCCCCCCCCTCTTCCAAATTTCGTTTCATTCTCTCCTTTTCGTTTTCTTCCATTTCGTCGGCATCTCTCCAGACCTGATGTATCTGACGCCATCTATAACCTATCTCCGTCTTTCTTCCTTCCCCCTTCGCTCTCCTCTTATCCTATCTCTTCCATCTACTCCTTCACCCCACAAATTACTTCACACATTACCCTAATTTATCTCGCTCCATTTCACTTTCACTTCCCCCCCCTCTTGCTCCCGACCCCCGGTTCTTCTCTCTTCTCCCTTCATCCCCTTCATTCCCCTCCTGTAGCTTCTTTCTTCCTTCTTCATTTGTCTGCTTCTGTATCTCTCCCTTCATGTCGTGTTTCCTCTCCCTTTTTTCTACTTTCTTCCTCCCTCCTTCCTCTCTCTCCTCTCTCTCTCTTCCTTCCTTCCTTCCTTCCTTCCTTCCTTCCTTCCTTCCTTTCTTCGTTCGTTCGATCGTTACTCCTTTCCTTCCTTCCATTCATCCTTCCCTCCCTTCCTCCTTCCCTCTCCCCCTTAAATCACCCCACAGTTCCCTTCCCCCTCTCCCCTTCTCCCTATCTCTCTCCCTCCCTCCTTCATCAACCCCTTTTTCCTCCTCCTCGCCCTCCACGACGCCGAGATTCAGACGCAGATCTCATTGGTGCGTCGAAATATATGGACGAGGAGGAGAGCTCACGGCGGCGAGTTTACTGTTGCCTTTCTCACTCGCTCTGGCTTCCGGCGCGAGATTGGCTGGCTCGGCGCGGGAGGGGGCACGGGGGAGGGAATGAGGGGAAGGGAGAGGGGGAATGAGGGGAAGGGAGAGGGGGAATGAGGGGAAGGGAGAGAGAATGAGGGGAAGGGAGGGAGAATGAGGGGAAGGGAGGGAGGGAATTGGGGGAAGGGGAGAGTGAATGAGGGAAGGGGGAGAGTGAATGAGGGGAAGGGAGAGGGAATGGGGGAAAGGAGGGACTGGGCTGGGACGAGAGAGGGAATGGTAGAGTGAGGAGGAAGAGAGTGGAATGGAAGGAAAGGAGAGAGGGAGAGGGAGAGGGAGAGATGAAAGGAAAGGAAGAGAGAGGATGAAGGAAAGGAGAATGAACGAGAGGGATGGAGATCTAAGGAGAAGGAAGAGCGAGAGGTAAGGAGAGGAGAAGGTGGGCGAAGGTAGGAACAGAAGAGGGAGAAGAAAGAGGAGACGAAGAGAGGAACGGTGAAAGTGAGTGAGGAGAGAGGCAGAGAAGGGATAGTTTTGGGGCCAATGGAGACGGGGAAGGAAAATGGGGGCGAAGGAGAATGTGAAGGAGGGGGGAACGAGTGAAATGTTGAAGCAAATCGAGAGCGAGGAAAGTGGGACAAAAGATAAAGTAAAACGAGGAAAAGGCGGCGATTGGAAGAAGAGAAATAGAAACAGGAATACGAAAACGAAAATAATATGTTCGCTTGGAAGATAATATTAATCCAACCGAAGTGCGGGGGACACGTCACAGTATGATGGCAGGCTCCTAACAAACGTGAATGAATCGCAGTAATAATTCTAAAAAAAATGCAAGAAATCGGCCGCCATGCCCACCAGACCGGGAAGCCTTGGAGGTCGCCATCGATTGATCCATCAGCGTCTTCGTCACCAGAAACCCCGGTGGCAGCGCGTGTTCGTGGCGCCAGGAGCAGGCATTGTTATCGCCTCCTCAGACACTCTGGACGCCGTCGAACGTCTTCGAGTGGAGAGGAAAGCGGCACACAGGACGGGTTTGCGGCGGCGGTGGCAGCAGCAGCAGCAGCGCCGCATAACTGTGTAGAGGTGGACGTGTCTGGCTTTTGTATGTAAATAGGCCTGGCGAGGCTGTGATTATGATGATGGCGGCGGCGGCGGCGGCGAGGACGCGGGTGG
>NC_051386.1:47453936-47498936 GCF_015228065.2 Penaeus monodon | reverse complement strand
TCTTCCTTACCCTCCCCTCCACTTCTCCCCCTCCCATGGTACCTTCATAAGGCATATACATCTTTTAAGGCTTAATCCCTTAACGACCTTTTTGATAAGTGCCTGAAGCGGCCTCTTGACGGCAGTCCGCCTGACGTGTCCTCCATAAACACCGCGGGAGGCGATACGGATCGGCTCGTCAGACTTACGGGGAGACGGACACTCCCCTCGCTCTCGCTCTCTGTCTCTCTTTCCCTCCCTCTCCCTCCCTCTCTCTCTCCCTATCCCTTCCCCCTCTCCCTCCCTCCCTCCCTCTCTCTCTCTCTCTCTCTCTCTCTCTCTCTCTCTCTCTCTCCCCTCCCCTCCCCCTCCCCCTCCCTCCCTCCTCCCTCCCTCCCTCCCTCCCTCCCTCCCTCCTCCCTCCCTCCCTCCCTCCCTCCCTCCCTCCCTCCCTCCCTCCCTCCGCCCCCCACTGACGTCTTGGCTTCTGACATCACCTTGATCTTATCCTTGTTTTCTTCTCCGCTTCTCCTGCTGTTTTTGCTTTCTTCTGCTGGTTGTTTTCGCGCGATCTTTGTTGTTTCCTTCGCCATCCTTATTTCTTCGTGGCATCTCACTTTCTCTTTGGGTCTCATTTCCATTTTTTCGTTCTTTTTATTTACGAATTTGTATCTTCATCCCTTCATCTGTTTCCCCGACAATTGTTCCTTCCATTTTATTTCTTTCCCTTCTTCGTAATTCTCGGACCCTCCCCTCACTCCGTAGACCCCAGCAATGACCTCAACTCCTTATCCCCTCTTCCCCTTCTCCTCCCCATCTCCTTCCCCTTCCCCTTCCCTTTCCCTTTTCCTTTCCCCCTCCCCTTCCTCTTTCGCCTTGTCCTTCCCCTTCCCTTCTCTTCCCTTCCCATTCCCCCTCCCCTTCCCCTCCCCTTCCCCTTCCCCTTCCCCCCAGTTTGCACCTTCCAGAGACCCCCAGATGATGATCACGGCAAGCAAGGTTTTTGCATTAATGAGACGACTGATGTATTATCCTGCGGCAGTGGGAGGGGGAGGCAGAGGGGAGGAGGAAGGGCTGATGGAACGAGAGGTAGGTCATGGGGGGCGGATGACGGGGCAGGAGGCAGGGTAGAGAGGAGGGGGTCGAGAGTGAAAGGGGGGGCGGCAGCTACATTTACGGCGCACTGTAAGAAAGGCGGATAGATGCCGAATAATGGCGGGGCGATGGCGCGCTGAGCATGGAGCGCCTCCGCCGGGAGAGAGAGGCCTACATACGATTGTTATGGTAATCCCTGCCCCGTATGAGCGATGCCCGGAACAGCCGATCGCGCGACCGATAAGAAGACGAGGCGAGCGTGATCGTAATCGGACAGGTAATGGAGCGAGGCAGTCAGCGGCAGTGAGTCAGTCAGCGGCGGGGAAACGGACGCTGAACCCCATCCCGCCGGTGAACTCCAGCGCCGTGTTCAAACTTCTTGTTCAGTGAAAATAAACCGTGAGAAACGCAGGAGAGCGGTGGTAGCGCGAACCGGGGTGACATGCACAAAACGTTGTAAGTTATTGATTCTGAATGCACGGAGCTGAACCCTGCACACCTACGGGTTAACAAAGGGAGAAAGTGCATAATTCGATGATAATGTCGGAGGGCATGATTCGCGATGGGCCTTTTGCATAACTGTCGATTATTGGGGGAGATGATAGGCGTTTTGCATAACATCCTTCCTCCATACATTCGGCGTGATTTATGCGCGGTTGGATTTTTTTCTATGCCGACGTCGAGTTTAAATTACAACGTCTCTGTGATGAACACTTGGCGGAGAAGAATATTAATGAGCCTGACGGAGCCGTGACTCGACCAGTGTCCGGGTTGAAGGGGCGAGTTCTTTGGTTGCAGTGGCTTTCGGTTGCTTCCTCTCTCTCTCTATTTTTCTTTTATGGGTAAAGATTTTGGTTGATTCACTTTCCTCTCGACCAAGGAAGTGACTGAGAAGCTTAGCGTGAATGCATTCGCGTCTAACCCTTCGTTTTCATAAGCCCTGACGTTCTCTCCCTGCTTTCTGGGAACAGGCCACAAATCAGGACATTATGAGTGTCCAGAACAAGAAAGCAAGAAAATGAATTCCTCGTGCAGAGCAGCTTGAAACGCGCCGACGCCGACGAGCGGAGGGCGGCCTCGCGCACGCTGCACCAACCTCAAGTCACCACTGCCTTCCCGGAGGCCTGATTAAAACGGGTAACTATTTATGATGACGGGTTTGTGGAAGGCGGGGACTGGGCAGGCTGGGCGCACACCGGCCTGATGAATGGACTGGGGCTACCTGGCTCCCCCCTTGCCCCTCGCCTCCCCGGGGAAGGGTGCCTGGGAGGAGGAACGGAGGCAGACGGAGGGATGTGAAAGGCTTCCCGATGAAGAAACGACCACAGGGAAAGGCCGCAACAGAGGACAGGCTAGTATATTGTTATATATATAGGTGTGTGTGTGTGTGTGTGTGTGTGTGTGTGTGTGTGTGTGTGTGTGTGTGTGTGTGTGTGTGTGTGTGTGTGTGTGTGTGTGTGTGTGTTTGTATCTGTGTCTGTGTCTGTGTCTGTGTCTGTACCTGTATGTGTCTGTGCATGTACAAAGGTATGTGCACGTATATATGTATGTGTAAGTCTGTGCAGGCTATAGCAATTAAATCGAGAGAAGCAAGGAAGAGCGAACAAATGAGAGAGAACGAACCTAATTTCTCAGCCTTCTATGCACTCCTGAAAAGGTAGTCATAATACGGTCGACGTCTGTCCCCTGCGAGCGAGAATATCCCTTTCCATATCTTCCGCTCATCCTTCAGGATTGTGGGAACGTCCAACTGCATGTGGTTCGAGAGCCCTTTTATGGGTGGTGATAATGACATCACTTCCTCATGGGTAGGGCGGCTGTGATGAGGGGTGATGAGGAGGCTGTTGGGCGGCACTGCAGAGGCGGAAGGTGCGGTGGGTCAGCGTATGGCGCCGGATCCAAGTTGTTACAGTGTATTGTGTGTCCCCGTGTACGATCATGTGGGATTTTAGGTCGTGTTGGATACATGTTGGCGTGGAGGGGATGGCGTGCGTTTGCGTGTGCAGTACCCCGCTGAACAGCGCTTGAGAACATCTGGAGGAGGGAATGGCGGAACAACCCATTTTGATGGAGAACAACCCCACAGGATTATGACGTAACCTCGTGAGGGATCGTTATTGCCCGTGATTATGGCTCCGCGGCTTTAAAATACGGCTTTTTGCCACCTCGAAGGAAGACCGAGGAGACTCCGGGAGGAGGAGGAGGAGGAGAGGCGGTGGGAGAGAAGGGAGAGGAAAGGAAAGGGGGAGTATGGGGGAGAGGGAGATGGGGGAGGGGGAGGGAGACGAGGAAGTAGACGTAGAAGAAGAGGGAGGGGGAGGAAAGATGGAAGGATAAGAAAGGAGGAGGAGGAGGAGGAAGTTCTGGGTGTTTAGAGGTGAAGGTGAACGCTGTGGATGCGCGTAAAAAAGTAATTGATTGCAGAACGAATAAACGTTATGAAATTGGCTTTATTTCTTGGGCTGCATTCAGTCTTGGCAGCTGGTGGTAGGAGGCACGACCGAGGCGCTGTTTTTGTGCTTTGTCTAAGTCCCGCTGCACAAGTTGATTAAATTCTCTATTTTTACAGGAAACCCAAAATGTCTGATCCTATTACTTTGCTCTTTGTTGAGTTCATTTGTCTGCTAATTGTTTTTCGCTACACAAACTGCGTATTGCTGTTTTTATGCACGAGTTTCCATCATGTTTTTCTTTTTCGAGCTGGTGATATTACCACATGCCTTTGTAAAGTTTATAACACATTTTCTAGTCTCCCGCCGATTTTACACAATATTGTCGAGCGAGTCTGGGTGACGAGATAGACCCAGAGACAGCCGGGGCAGGTTAACATGGAGATGCTAAATGCCTTCCACGTATCACGCTCGTGTTGGGAGCCTCGGGAACAAGGAGGCTATCTGGGCGGTTGGGGTAGGGGGGGGGGCACCGGGCGTCGGGGAGTGGGCTTATGCTAATGGTGTTTCTCCTTTCTTTTGCAGGTGCGTGAGGCTGACGGACGGAGGGAAGAAGAAAAGGAGATGGAGGAGGTTGTTGTAGTTGTAGTAGTAAGTAATTGTAAGTTGTAGCAGCAGCAGCAGTAATAGTAATAGTATTAGTAGCAGCAGCAGTAGTAATAGTAGTAGTAGTAGTAATAGTAGTAGTAGTAGTAATAGTAGTAGGAATAGTAATAGTAGTAGCATTAGCAGTTTTGTTATTAATGACAGAAACAGCAAGGAGCCGGCGCTTTGCGGTTTGAGAGGTGTTCGAGGCAAGTAAGTATGTAAGTAAGTAGAATGTCCCCGCCATTAACCCCGGTTAAATGCGAGGTGCGTTGCCGAGACGCATTGCATCCGGTGTTACGTCATCGTGTTCCCGGGGCTCGAGAGATCGCCGACTTCGACCCCAGGCAGCGACGACGACGGACCTGCCAGCCTGTGTTGCGCGACGGTCGTCTTTTGCCCTGGTCGTTCGTGCTGGCTCAGGGGACGTGCTCTTTTGTTTGGTTGTATGTTTTCATGTTTAAATAAAAAATAGGTTATTTAATCGACTCATTACTTGGAGCAAAAGGTTTCGTTACTTATCCGGGGTCGCAGCGGCAATTGAAACATGAATTTTGGTTCTACGAGTATTTTTTTCTTCTCTTTTCAGTAATCACCGAACCACAAAGACCAATTAGGTCGTTAGGGCGTTACATGAGTTTTGCTGGATTATAGGCAATCATGCGAGACAAATTCATTTTCGCATTCTCTCTCTCTCTCTCTCTCTCTCTCTCTCTCTCTCTCTCTCTCTTCTCCTCTCTCGTCTCTCTCCTCTCTCTCTCTCTCTCTCTTTTCTCTCTCTCTCTCTCTCTTTCTCTCTCTCCTCTCTCTCTCTCTCTCTCTCTCTCTCTCTCTCTCTCTCTCCCTCTCTCTCTCTCTCTCTCTCTCTCTCTCTCTCTCTCTCTCTCACCCCCCCTCCCGAAACACCAGCTTCGCCTTCGGCTGCTCGACACCTTCGACTTTCCCATTTCTCCCGCGTGCAGCCCCTTTGCGTGCGGGAGCGTCGGGCGCCGCTCGGATATCAGCCGGGGGGCTCGCGAGATCCCCAGCCTTCGTTTACCAGCGCCAGGAACGATGAGTCATTAAGTTTTTTGCCCGGGGCGGTCACGGGTCACTCATTAATGCTAGGGCGGGCGAGGTGGAAGGAGGCGGGGCGGGGGCAGGGTGCGGGGTGGGTGGGGAAAGTCCGCTTAAATGCCCCTTTCGCCACCGCCTGTGCCCTGAATCTGCCACCTTCGGGGAAAGATAGTGCTAGGGTTATGATTGCAGTAATGAGCTTAGGTTTAAATGGTAAAGGAATCTTGATCTTCCGGTGGCTAAACATAAGGTTCAGGATTGCCTGCTCCACCTTGTCCCATAAGTCTTGCAGGAGCATTAATTAGCAGCGTAGGGCAGGAAGTCTCGCACGGGTAGATGACAACGCTCGAAATGATTTTGAGGATTAGATAAGAAAAGAATCTCGATTTCGCTTTTTTGATAAGCTAGTCGCCCGGATCTCATTAAGTTGCGTAGCTTCGTATTCCCCCCCGCGCCCCTTGGGGGAGGGAGGCGGGGGCGGGCGAAGGGCTTGGTGGCTGGCGGGGGCATGACCTCGCGTGACCCGGCGTTGACCTCCGCCTCGAAAACCGAAGTGGCAAACTTTGTTATGCTTATTAACCCCTTGATGAGTTGGGTCTCGGGGCTTATGTCTTATTCCGCAGCCTACTTTCTCCCGCGACGCAAAGACCTCGGAGGAGCGAGCAAACAAGCGGCGTGACGAGCCCTTTTCCCGACGAGCGGCTCCCGCTACGCACGCAAGCGAGATCGTTAACATTAGTCGGCTGTAATAACTCCCCTTCCTCTTCCTCCCTTTCTATCACCCCTCCCTCTTCCCCTCTCTCTCCTCTCCCCGCTGTCTATCACCCTGTCTTCTCCGCCGCCCTTTCTCATCCCCGCTCTCCCTCATCTCTTTCTCTTTCTCTCTCCATCTCCCTTTCTTATCCTCAACCTCTCCATCTCCTCTTCCTCCCCTCTCTCTCTCAGTCTCCCCTTCCCCCCTCTCCCCCTCTCTCTCAGTCTCCCCTTCCTCTCCCTCTCCCTTTCTATCATCGCTTCCTCTCCCCCTCTCTTCATCTCCCTCTCTTCTCCCCTGTCCTCTCCATATCCCCTTCATCTCCCTCAGCCTCTCTCCCCTACAAGCGGATTGCGTAGTCTGTATACCTTGTCGCCGAGCCCCCCCCCCACCTTGCGTCACCCCTAAAGGCCCTCCGTTTAATAGCAGCGAGATTTTTAGCAAGTGCCTGTCACGCTTCCCGGCGGGGTTGTTGCTGTTGCACATCTTGACGTATTGCAGCCCGGTTAGTTTGCGCTTATGCAAATTGCATCCCGGGGCGGCGTGAGCGTCTGTGATTCGAGTTGGAGGGGGCAGGAAGGGTGAGAGGGTCCCCCCCCCCGTCTACACGTCCTCGCGCTGTGGGTTTTAATGCGTCGTTCTTAAGTCTTATCTTCATGGATTTCTCCCTCCCGATCGTCCCCTGAACGAGAAGGTCATCTTGGACATCCCTCGTACTCGCTGTCTCACTTAGTGTGATCCCTTTTCATCCCGTCTTTATCGCCCTCCCGCTCCTCCCCCTCTCCCTCGCTTTATTCCCCTTGCCTTCTCCCCCCCTCCCCCATCTCTTCTGTCTCCTTCTTCCCCCTTCCTTCTCCCCCTCCCTTATTCCCCCCGCTTCTCACCCTCTCGCACCGTATAGGAAGAAGTAATAACCCGGGCGATGATGTAAGCGAATTCAGAATACTGAGCAGAGTCTTAGTTCCTCCTGATGGCGGCGATGATGGTGGCGGTGTTGATGAGGCTGCAGAGATCACGCAAATGACCTCAAATGACCCTGGTTGGATTTGGAGGGATTGTGCCGGTGATCAGGGGACGCGGCGGAGCTCGGGGATTTGCTGGAAGGCCCTGAGAGCTGGCACTCTCGGCTGGTTGGCGCTTGATGAGAGTACTGGCACTGCAGGTTGACTGGCACTTGATGCGAGTGCTGGTATTACAGTTCGATTGGCACTCATTAGGAGCACTGGCATTGCAAGCAAAGTGGTACATAATAAGTACTAACACTCGGCTGGCTGGGACTGATGTGAGTACTGGCACTACAGAAGGATTGGCACTGTAGGTTGAAAACGAGGAACATAGTGAGTTTGCGTCTGGAAGCATGAGCACTTCATGGCATCTGCATTACACGATAATGTAAGGACTGGCACTGAATAATAGCCGCGTGACGTTTGTGTTGGCACTGTAAGGCTTCTAGGTGATAAGGGTAATGGCACGAAGGGACGTCTGGAAGTTGTCGAGTGCGTATGGCGTGATGGCTATCGTTTTGATTTACGCCCACGTTCAGCGTAACGAGGGAACGGAGACACACTGCACGCCGACGCGCCTCGCTCTTCCTCCGTCTCGCACTGCCATTCCTCTTGTCGTCCTCGTCTTCCTCGTTCTTGTTTCTCCTTGTTCTCTGCCGGCGTCTGCTTCAAGTCTCATTTTATCCTCCTCTTCCTCCTCCTCCTCCTCTACTTCTTCGTCTTCTTCTGCTTCTTCTGCTTCTTCTTCTTCTTCTTCTTCTTCTTCTTCTTCTGTTTCTTCCTCTTCCTCTTCTTCTGTTTCTTCTTCCTCCTCCTGCTCCTGCTCCTTCTGCTGCTGCTGCTCCTCCTCCTCCTCCTCCTCCTCCTCCTCCTCCTCCTCCTCCTCCTCCTCCTCCTCCTCCTCCTCCTCCTCCTCCTCCTCCTCCCCATTCTCCTCCCCTCCTCCCCCCCTCCCCTCCTCCTCCTCCTCCTCCTCCTCCTCCTCCTCCCTCCCTCCTCCTCCTCCCTCCTCCTCCTCTCCTCCTCCTCCTCTAACCCCCCTCTCTCCTCCAGCTCTCCCCAATTCCCTCCCCCTCAGTAAAATCCACAGGTATGTTTCCAGCCAAGGGCCGCCACAAGTCCCCTCCCCCTCCCCCCCCGCCCTCCACTTCGTCCCCCACCCCCGCCTCCCCCTCCACCCCCGCCTCCCCCTCCCCGCCCTCCACTTCGTCCCCCATCCACCTCCGCCTCCCCCCCCCCTCCACCCCCGCCTCCCCTCCACCCCCGCCTCCCCCTCCACCCCCGCCTCTCGGAACCTTGCGGGCGGGTTTGTAAGAGAGAGAGAGACAGAAATGCAACAAGACTCGGACATTGTCAGTTTATCTGGGCTCATTTATTATGCATGCAGCCGCCCCGTGGTTGCCGTAGAGAGTGGGAGAAGGGCCCGTGAGAGAGTGCGAAGCGAGGGCGAGAGGGAGGTTGCGACGCCGCCTCCGCTGCCGCCGCCGCCGCCTCGGCCGCCGAAGACCTCGGCGCTTAGGAGTTCGACAGGCGGTGCGGCGCGGCAAGGCAAGGTGGAGGTGGATGTAAAGGTAGAGGTGGAGGTGGAGGAAGAAGTGGAGGTGAAGGTGAAGGAAGTGGTGGAGGGGAGGTGGAGGAAGACTAAGACTAAGACGAAGACGAAGAGAGGAGTGGAGATGGACGTAGAGGAGGCGACGGAGGAAGAGGAGAAGAGGAGGTGGCGGGGGAAGGGTAAGAAGAGGAATAAACCAAAAAGGGGAGAAAATCCTATACTCTCTTATTTAAATGAATATTTAACATAAAATGACGTCATTTATGGGGATGAAATTTGAGGTGATTATATGGATATGAATGCGCGATGATGATGCTGTGGAAATATTGAAAGGAATAAAGGAATGTGATATATAAATTATGATTATAGTCATTTAAATGCTTTGGTAATAAACAGAAATCTTAACAACAGGAAAACAAAGGTAATGGTCTTTATCTTCTTAACCTAATAACTGAAATACAGATAAAAAAGTTTTATTAATCTAGTAAAAGTCAGAGTAATGCTGATAACTGTAATACTACTAATGTAACAATAAGAGTATCATGCTAACGATAACGATAACATGTTAAGGATGATAATGATAGTAATAATAATAATGATCATGATGATTATAATGATAATGATAATAATAGGCCTAATGATGGTAAAGATAGGGGCAATAAGGATAACAAGAACGCACTCACTGCCACAAGAGACGTCTCGGCGCGCCCTTCGCTTAGAGGGCGACGCCGCCGCAGCGTGAAGTGTGGCCGTGAAAAAGCCCGAGGTGGCTAAGTGTAACTGGTGGAGTGTAAAGTTGACTGGAGTGTCGTGAGGAGCAGGCTGAAGAGGCCTTGGCGGGGCTCGAGTGGGGGAGGGGCAGGGAGGGGGAAGGGAATGGGAGGGACGTGGGAAGGGGAAGGGGAGGGAGGTGGGAAAGGGGAAGGGGAGGGGGAGGAAGGGAGGTGGGTAGGATGAAGGGTGGAAGGAAGGGGAGGGGAAGATAGGAGGAGAGAATGAAGGCATAATAGGGAGGGGTGGGAGGGGGAGATGGGGAGGGGAAAAGGGGGAGAGGGAGAAGGGCGCGAGTGGGAGAGGGGATGATTGAATGGGCGAAAGAGAAGGAAAATAGGAGAGGGAGATCGGTAATAAAAGGGAGGGAGTGGAAGGGAGATGAGACTGGGAGATGGAAAGGGAGAGGGAGAAAGAGGAAATGAGCGAAGAAGCGGGGATGAGATACAACGATGAGAAAGAGATAGAGAGATAAACCAATAAATGTCAGAAATTAGACGAATAGATAAGATAGAGGAACGGGGAATAACCGTACGAGAGGGGGAGTAGACACACAGAGAAACAGACAGACGCGGGTGAGGGCGAGGAGGAGTTTACTTGTGGGGATCTATGAGTCGCATGTAATAGGTAGCCGGCGGAGTAATGGACTCCGAACTGACACAAAGTGGCTGCAGGAGGCGAAAAAAGGCGGCGCGAACGAAGAGGGAAGACCTGTCGACTTGGAACGGAGGGGTGACGGAGGGAGGGGGAAGGGGAAGAGAAGAGAGGAGAGGAGAGGAGAAGGGAGGAGAGGAGAGGAGAGGAGAGGAGAAGAGAGGAGAAGAGAGGAGAAGAGAGGAGAAGGGAGGAGAAGAGAGGAGAAGGGAGGAGAAGGGAGGAGAAGGGAGAGGAGAGAGAAGAGAAGAGAAGAGAAGGTAGGGCAGGGGAGGGGAGGGGAGGGGAGGGGTGGTTTATATCTGAAACGAAGAAGCTCCGTGAAAAGGGAGGAGAGAAACTAGAATAAAAGAGATGCATTGGGCACTGAAGTAAATACAAAGTAAACAGGAAAAAAAATAACAAACAAACGCGCCAACAACTAAACATCGGACAATACCGCCACTTCAAAAGACGCCCATCAAAAGAAAAGAAAAGAAAAGAAAAAAACATTAAATAATGAAAAAAAAAAATCGGCGATAAGAACAGAAAACGGAGGAACAAAAGAAAATCGGCATCCGGCAATGGAGTCTGCAGCGCGCTGACTTGCAGAGGCGATTGCGTGAAATATGCCGCCATTATTATGTCCGATGAGCCATCATTTACCGGGCCCTCCAGCTGTTATTTGTAAGTCGAGAAGAAGGATGCGAAGGATCGGGAGAACAGTCCCGGGAGAGCAGGACAAGCGAGGGTCCTGTTTGTCACGCGAAGTGTGACGTTGCGAAAGGCGGTGCGCGACGATTGCGGTCTCTGAGAGGGGGGGGGGGGGTTGGAGAGAGAGGCGGAGGAGGGGGAAAGGGAAGATGGAAATGGAGAGGGAAAAAAGGAAGGAGTGGAGTGAAGGAAAGAAGGAGGCAGAGGAAGAGGGGAGAGGGAGGGGTGGAAAAGGGAGAGGAAGAAATAGAGAGAGAAAGAGAAAGGGAGAAAGAGAGAGAATCACAAAAGGGGTAATAAGAAGTGAGGAAAGCTCGATTCAGATCCATCGAAGGCATTGTGAGAGGTTCTTGCGATGGGTTGGGGGGGAGGGTCGTGTGTAAAAGACGTATATCCCGACATTTGCATATTAAAAGTACTTTCGGCGATCTCATTCATAGGTCGTGGAGGTATTACAAGCTCTCGGTTTGCAGGCGTTTTTTTTTGGGGGGGCGGGGGGGGGGCGAGAGAGAGGGAGAATGAGAAAAGAGGGCGAGGGAGAAGAGAAGGAGAGGGGGAATGAGAAGAGAGGGCGAGGGAGAAGTGAGGGAGAGGGAGAAGTAGAAGGGGTAGGGGATGGAGTTGGGGGGGTAAGGGAGGGAAGGGAATCGGTGTAAACAAGGTGCCGTTTGGTGGCTCGCCCGCGGGGTGGAAGTGTCGTGAACTTTGGCACTGAATGTCCACTGTGCCAAGCAAGAGGGCGCAAGAGGCCAAGGGGTGGAAGATGGGTGGGGGAAGTTTGACAGTCCCTCCTCCTGCTGGAGCTCTCCGGACGGGCGCGCTCGTTGCCGGGAGTAATGCGCTCGGGGTGAGGGATGGGGGGAGGGGAGAAGGTATGGGAGAAGAGGCAGGAGGATGGGAGAGGAAGGGAGGGGAGGGCTAAAGAGAGAGGAAAGGGAGGAAGGGAGGAAAGGAGGGAGGAAGGGAGGGGGTGTACAGGAACAACAGTACTTCATAATGTATGCGACTGAGCCAGGTGTGAAAAGCGAATTCATCTAGCACGCTCTGAAATAATTTTGATAGAGATTTGTCCCTTAAAGTCATGTAAAATGCTTTTAAATAAAACATAGTTAAAGCATTACTTTAATAGACAGATGTTTATATTAGTTTGCTTTTTTCTGAAGAGAACGAGATCGAGCGTTTCCGGCGCGATGAAATGGGAAGTAATTCCTGTTCAATCATTAACGACGCGAAAGCCGGAAGCAACAGCCGAGCGCCGAGTCGAGGGAGCAGCCCGAGGCATTTTTGCAAGTTGCAGCATCAGGAATAACAAGTACCGGGTCTTGGGTACATTGGGATCAGCGCTGAGCTCGCCTGCTTGCACCTGGCTGTAAAAGATTTCGACAGCGCATGCAACAGTATTTTGATGGGAACTCATACCATATTCATCAGCCGCGCCGGGGATTGGCCATCAGGCCGCTGCGATAAGTTGATTTGAAACTTTCACCGGATTTGTTGCTGCGCCAAAAAGGCTTTCATTAGTTATTCATGATGCCAAATATAAACCGGGCGCCGCCTGTTTTATTTTGCGATTTTTATTAATACCTTCCAGCTCTCGGGGGATGGTGGGATAAGTTGCGTTAAGTTGGCCAGATGAACCGAAGAGAGAGAGAGAGAGAGAGAGAGAGAGAGAGAGAGAGAGAGAGAGAGAGAGAGAGAGAGAGAGAGAGAGAGAGAGAGAGAGAGAGAGAGAGAGAGAGCGCCAGAGCCGGTGAAAAGCGGGAATCATGCTTCCGAGTTTTACGAGTCGCCGTAACAGGGCCGGTAATTAAAATCACCGGGAGCTTTGGAGGTTTATCTCGAGCGTAGGCGATACACGATGCTCTTGTACCTCTTCGCCTCTGTTGCGCCACCACACCCAGTACACAGTTTTCGGGTGTAGCTGGGATGTACTGCAGAATTTGTTAGGGTCGGCGCACATGGACATGCACGCGTGTCTTCGAGACTTGTACAGTGGCTTTGAGCGCACGTTCGGGGCCCTGGATACACGTACAGGAGAGAAAGGAACTGACAGTTGCAGATAAAAAATTGCAAAGGCAAGAAGCTACATTACCTGCGGTGTCATATGAGCGCGGGCTCATACCATCATTTATTACGAGTAAAGTGGGCCAGTGGTGGTGCACGGGCTGCCGTACAAAGGCCGAGACAAGTGGAAAACATTAATTGCCGGCCGGGACAATGGGGCTAACGAGACTCTCGACGTCTGCGTTGTTCCTGCGGTTCCTTGGAGTTGACGCGGCCGCTCGAGGGCCTGGCGAGAGTCTGAGGGCGCGAGGAAGGACCTGGCAGGACTGCAGACGGGTAGTTTTTGGTAGAAGGGATTAGAAAGGAGTGCAGGCGTACCCTCGGTGTTTGTTTGTAGGATTAGGACACCGCAGACACAAAGGAGCTGTTTCTGAGAGTGCTTTGCGTCTGTGACTCAAACTGAGAGTCATCGGTAAGGATTAGGGACGAGTGATTTTGCGGCTGGACTGGCGTTATTGTCGCGCTTGCCGGCGTGTCCGGAGAGCCAAAGCAGCCTGCGAGGAGCCCCGTCCTCGCCGGTCCAGTCGTCCATCGCGGGGCTGGACGAAGCTAATCCCGAATCGCGGAGGGCGCATCAGCCCACCGTCACGGACCAAGGATCTGCCGGCTCTCCTTTCGCAGATCGCGGCAGATCCCACTCCAAATGAGGCTCGGAAATTGGCCAACTTTTGGCTCTGGCTTTGGCGTAGGGAGAAAAAGGGCTATACACAAGTCGAGGACATTTTCCCTCGATTTCCCCCTTGTGCGACCCAAGGTTCGGTTTCCGGGCGAGCGGCAGCCCATCTGATAGGAACAGCTTTTGGGTTAACAAGTTGACAATTGACTTACCGATAGTCTGATGGGATCCCTGATTGGCGGTTTGGCTTGCCTGATGGACTCCACGGCTCGTCTGGCAATCAAAGGCTGAGCCACTTACGTCGTTATGGGACCGGGACGCTCGCGGGGAACTCGGCTGTGAGCGATGAGAATGAGGCGTTGCGAGGCCCGAATGCCAAAGAGAAAAAGGGCGGGCGGGCGTGGGCGGCGGCGGGGCGGGCGGTCGGGGGTGGGAGGCGGCCTGGATGGGTAGGCGGGGTAGGGGAGGCGTTCTTCAGGGGGGGGGATGGAATTTGGATAGGAAGGGTAAGGGGGTGTGATATGATGATCAATAGAATAAAGGCAATTGTGGTAAGATAAGTGATATTCAATGTAAGAATAACAGCAGCGATTTTATTGTGTAATATATATATATATATATATATATATATATATATATATATATATATATATATATATATATATACACGATAACAAGCAAAAGCCACAAAACACCCAACATTTCCCTTCAAATGAAAACAAAAAAGAGAAAGAAAAATGTAACTCAAGGTATAAAGGACCAGAGAGTGACGTCACATCACGTGACTTTCGACGCGTCTATAAAAAGAACATGACGTCCAGATTTTTTTTCTTTCTTCTGTTTTTCCGACTTTCGTTCCAGAGACAAACCTTTTATCACAACTTGCGGTTTTCTCTCTCGCTTTTTTTTTGTGTGTAGGGGGGGTGAGGATAACCTAGTGGTGAGCTGGCCGTGGCTTATCGATGTTATCGGGGAAACTAGTTTGCTTTTAATTACCTCGAGATCTGAGAACGAGAACACCAGGCGATCGCGAGGGGCTGGTGGAAGGAGCGGGTGGTCGGCTTTATTTGGATTTTTTTTCTTGATTTATTATTATTATTGTTGTTATTATTGTCATGATTATATATATATATATATATATATATATATATATATATATATATATATATATATATATATATATATATATATATATGTATATTTTACATTGTTTGTGTCTTTACTGGTGTTATTGTCTCGTTAACCGGCATGGCACTTTATTAATCTGTGTAAATGTTTACTTGAGTCAGGTGCTATTATTCCTGGAAAGACAGTGTGCGCTATCGTGCTCGGTTGCTCTTTCACTCACTCACTCACTCACTCACTCACTCACTCACTCACTCACTCACTCACTCACTCACTCACTCACTCACCACTCTCTCTCTCTCTCTCTCTCTCTCTCTCTCTCTCTCTCTCTCTCTCTCTCTCTCTCTCTCTCTCTCTCTCTCTCTCTCTCTCTCTCTCTCTCTCTCTCACTCTCTCTATATTTATCTCAGTCTGTCCATCTCTATTGAATGTGTACGCGCTTTCGTGCGTGCGTGAGAAAAAACCCTCGATTATTAAGTGCGTCTCGAGTGCGTGCGTACCCCAAGGACCTTTTCGCCGCCGACGGAACACTCTCGTGCTTGTCTCACGCGGCGGCTTCTTCATTAACGTACAGATCGTATCGTTCGTTAACCTACGTCAGGACGCACGAACAACGATAAACATCCATCGCCTTCGGTAGGGATGCCCTCCCCCCACTTACCTCCAACCCCCCCTCCTTGGTTCGGGGTATCGGGGTATCGCATGAGTTATTTACCTCGTTTTTGTGAGGCGCTTCATCGGGGTAATGTTATATTCATCCACAAATTAACGAGATTGTAAGACGGAGAAGGGAAAAAAGATTCATACGATATCAACTCTGGGATCAAGATAAGCTTATGGGCTTGATGCATTTAATCCGCTCATTATCAAAAAGAAGAGGGGCGAGTGGTTCATAAAATGCCTTTTATGCGCCACTTTTTCTTGTCGGTGTATTCTTCATGGCGGTGTACACGCTGGCTACCCTGGGCTTGAATGGGGGTAGCCAACATGCCTTTGGTTCCCTCCCTTCTGCTGTCCCTCCCCCTGCCTCTCCCCTTCCCCCTGCCTCCTTCCCCCTGCCTCTTCCCTTCCCCCTCCCCTTCCCTAGTCTTTCCCCTCAACCTTCCACCTCCCCTGCCCCCGCCTCCTCTTTCCCTAGTCCCCTCAACCTTCCATCCTCCCTGCCTGCTCTCCCTTCCTCCCCCTTCTCTTCCCTCCCTCCTTCCCTCCCTCCCTCCCTCCCTCCCTCCCTCCCTCCCTCCCTCCCTCTTTTCATATTTTCTGGTGGGAGTTTACTGCCTGTCTGTCAAAGAGTGTACCCAGCGCTGCCTATCCCCCCCGCCCCACGCTCGGATTATCATGCAGATTATTCAGGTACATTTGTAAGAGCATGAGCAAAACGTTCCTTAAGCGAGTTCTCCCCGTCTGCCCTCCCCTTTATAGACGCCTCTGCCATGCGGGGGCATTCGGGGCACTGAATGGTGTCTTTGGGGCCGCTCCAGAAAGGCCTGGCTTGATGTACGGCTCTTCTCCCCCTGCCAGCAGCCGCCCGGGTGAATAGTTACAAAGGTGCTATTTCGTGTTTGCACAGGGGGAAGCAGCGGGGCATTGGGGGGGAGGGGGAGGTGTGCCATTGTGCCTAAAGAGATATTTCATGATCCGCTTTTGTCATTCGGGAATGTTGAACGGGCGATAAATACCGGCGTGTTTTGGTCACTGCACAGATGTAGCGGGACCTTTTTTCGGCCGAGGTGTCAGCGGGCGCGCGTGGTGGGGCAGGAGGGGGGCGGTCCTGACACTGCTGCAGCGGCGGAGAGTGCTAGTAATTCCTGACCGTCACCTGCTGCAGGGGACACGCACGTCACCAGTCATATTACCGCGGGAAAATAATCAACTACTAATGGAGGTGAGGCCGCGGTGCTGCGGTCGCCACGCCGTGCTCTCCTAACGCAATAATGGCTGAATGCTTTGGGGCCGCGCTCTCGCTGCCGCCCCGCCCCCGGAAAGCCGAATGGATCGCGCTGCTGCGGGTCGGCGGTGAGGCTGTTGTCTGCGCTCGGGGACGTCTGCGGAAATATCGGCGGAGATTGTTGACACGGTGAGGGGCATGCGGGAGACGGGAGGCACGCCACTGCATCGGCGGCGGCGGCGGCGGAGGCGGCGGAGGCGGAGGCGGCGCACGGCGAGGCTAACCCGTTATTTGGCGGCCGCGCGACTTGTCATCCGTGTGAGGGTTTTGCTGCGAAATTTATGGTCTCGTGCAAAAAGGATTAAGTAAATGAACTTAGATTGTTATGTGCCTCTTTTTTCTCTTTCTCGCTTCGCTGCCTAACGGTTGCAGTGTTGCACTCGACCGTGCATGTATCTCGGATTATGGCTCTATAAGACTTCTTCTAAAATCCCATTATACATTTTCGTTTTACTTTCTCTTTTCTTGCTCTCCGGAGTCGCCTTTGGTGCGCCTGTGTCTCTCGGGCGAGGGCGTGACACACGCGGCTGTCCTGCGCGAGCTTAACCGTGTGTCGTGCCTTGTTCCCCGCCCACCCACTGATACGCCCACCGGGTTATGGCCGCCTCGACTTGTTGCTTGTGTGGCCGTCCCCGCCGAGCGTGTGTGGTCCCGCCGTCACCACCGAGGGCCTCCCCGAGCCTCCGTCGCTCGGGGAGGCTTTGGCCGGGCCTACGACGCCGGCCCGAGGGGCATCCTCCGCCTCATCCTCCTCCCGCCCATCCGCCGCCCCCGCCTCATCCGCCGCGCCCAAACTCATCGTCTTGGCCCTTTTCGTGGTGCCATGAGGGGGCACGCAGGCCGTCCTTCATGTTACGAGACAAGCTCCGGCCCTTTCCGTCCACGTCGGATTTAGGTCCTTTCCCGCACCCCGGCTGGCACCACGGTCGCGTGTGGCGGGGGGGGGGGAGCACTGGCGACGTTATTTGATTATTCAATTGCTGTATGCAAATTTTTCACACACACACAAACACACACACACACACACACACACACACACACACACACACACACACACACACACACACACACACACACAACACACACACACATACACACACACACACACACATCCACACCACAACCACCCACACACTCACCCACACACGACACATAAAACACAAAACACAAACATTTTTCTCTATCTAATCTTCCTAATTTTTCTCCTCTCTTTCCCGTAGAATGAGAAGTAAAGAAAGCAGATATAAAAAGGCAGAAATCCAATGACCAGAAGAGAGGAGGAGGGAGGGGGAGGGAGGAGGGAGGGAGGGAGGAGGGAGGAGGGAGGGAGGAGGAGGGGGGGGAGGGAGAGGAGAGAGAGGAGAGAGAGGGAGAGAGAGAGAGAGAAGAAGAGAAAAGACGAGCAGAGGAGAGGTAGAAGAGAGGACAAAGCGCGAGAAGAAAATCGGAGAATCGAGCCAAAACCATAAAACGGATGACCTCCCGATGGGTGCTGTCTGGCGCGTCCGACGGGTGACCGCAGCCGAGAACGGTTGCGGTGACGGACGAGGGAAGAGGAGGCCGACGCGATGATGCTGGGGGATAAGACACCGCAACATAGGGGGTGGGGGTGGTGGGGTAGGGGGGGAGAGATGTTTGATTACGTTTGTTTTTCGGTGTTGCGCTCCCTGTGTTTGGGGGTGGGGGGGGGGGAGGAAGGTGGATGTGACGGGTTTTTGGTCACGTCTGTTTTGGCAGTAAAATTTGATCTGTGTGAAGTGTTTGGGTTTGAATAGTTTGTAGTGAAAAATATAATACGATGTTCAAAAGATTTTTTTTTGTGAAGAATATAACTGTATGTTCATAAGATTTTTTTTGTGTGAACAATATAACACCCATGTTCTAGAGATTTTTTTTGTGAATATAACATTATGTTCAAAAGAAGTTTATAGTGAAGAATATAACGCTATGTTCAAAAGAAGTTTATTGTGAAGAAAATTACTCTGTGTTCAAAAGAAGTATTGTGATAAAACAACTACAAAGATGAATTTTAATGTAAAAAGAGCAATTTACGGAAATTAAGTTTATTGTAAAAAAAATATAACTATTCAAATTATGTGTATTGCGCATCTCTGCCACTTAATTAACACAGTAATAAAGTGATCTTTTTTTTTATTTTTTTTTTCTAAAGTATGGTAGATAACTGAATCCGTTGTGACATCTATGCTTCAAAATACATTGATATGTTATAAAACTGAAGCTTCAGTTCATTGTGCGGAGAACCTCTATCATCCTGCAGATATTAACAACATATGTTTGCGTTTCCGTCCAATTGCAGTGCGAAAAGAATCCCTTCGAAGCCCAGGTGCGAATTCGGGATAATTAAATCGCGCCAGATAATCAGTTATTTCACTTAAACGGCCATTTTATAGACCCGATGGCCCGATAAAGTGATAACATTCGTTCCGTCCGGGATTTCTGTTTTAAGGTCGCCGTTCGTTGTTAACTTATTGCGTTGTAATAATTCACTCTCCGTCACATCGAATCCCCGCCTCATCATGGCCTTTTAAGAGGATGCATTATGTAAATTGAAAAGCTGTTTATAAACTATTGATACGGGGGCTGTAGTGGCAAAAGGAATCCGGAGTGGTAATAACCTGATTTGCAATGGAGATGAAGCAGCCCGGTGATAAGGTGGTCGGGGTGGGAGGGGGTGGAGAGGGCGAAGGGGGAGGGGAGGGTGAAGGGGGGGAATGGGCGAGGGGGAGGGGAGGGGGTGAAGGGGAGAGGGAAATGGGTGAAGGGGAGGAGAGGGTGAAACTGGAGGGGAGGGGAAGAAGGGAGAGGGGAGGAGGTGAAGGGGAGAAGGGGGTAGGGGGAGGGAGGGAAGGGCTGAAGAGGGGAGAGGAGAGAAGCCGAACGCTAATGAAGGGGCTGATGGGGGTGTCATTAGAGAGTAGTTCTTGTAATTAGTAATCAATCACCCTTATGGGCCCCGTTCGTCTTGGCTGATGGGATCGGGATGGTCTCGCGTCGCATTAAAATTTACCGAGGCGTTTCGGGATCTGTTGATAATAAATCCGGGTTGTGGCGAGGCGCTCGGATCTTATCTGAAGGGGGGGGGGGGTAGCGGAGGAGGGGAGGGGGAGGGATGGAGAGTGAGGAGAGGAGCGGGAGGGATAGGGGGGAGGGAAGAGGATGGGGGACGGATGGGAAAGGGGGAAGAAATGGGGAAGGGTTTAGGGAAGAGAAACAGATGGGGGAAGAATGGGAGAGGGGGAAGAGAACGGGTGAGAGGGGCGGGGGGCGACTAGGAAAGGGAAGAGGAACGAAGGGAAGGGGAAGAGGATGAAGGGAAGGCGTAGGAGGGGAAGGGGAGGAGGAGATGGGGGAGCAGGGAAGGGGGGGAGGGGGCGGAGGATGGATGGATGTTTCTGAGTCTTTAATTGGTGGTAGCGGAGTCGTTTTAGCCTGCTACCGTGTCTGGCTCGTTGTCTGTTAAGAGCCACACATCCTGCCAGAGACTTATTGGACCTTAAAGGAGGCTTACAGCAGTCCCAATTGGAGGGCTTAATAGGATTTGAAAGGAGTCTTATTAGGTAAAAAGAAGGACCGGAGAATCCTATAAGTTTCTTATGGCGCGAGAGCCGGGTGTTTATGAGATCTCGATCAGGGAAAAAAAACAAATAAAATACCAAAAGGTAGTCTCCTACATCTCGCTCAAACACTCGGGGCACCTTAACAAGGCCAGATAGGACCTCAAACGAGCCACGAAGGATATCGAATAGGATTGGGGCCACCTGTCCGCCGGGCATGTTGGAGGTCATCCTCAACGGGGCATATCATATCATCAGGATTTCCATTCGCAGAGAACTTGCACAGGACTCTCGAAGTCTCATTGCCTCGAGGCTCACGCGCCGCCAACTTTCCTTTCAAAGAGATGCTGGTAAGCCGATGCACTCGCTCGCCCTCTCGCTTGCTGGCCTGTTTGCCTGTTGGTTTTGTTTGTGTGTGTGTGTGTGTGTGTGTGTGTGTGTGTGTGTGTGTGTGTGTGTGCGTGCGCGCGTGATTGCTTGTTTGTTTGCGTTGTAGAATTCTTCTCGTGATTTTCCTCTTGCTCTTCTGATATTCCTATCCTCTCTCTTTCTCTTTTCTCTCTCTCTCTCTCTCTCTCTCTCTCTCTCTCTCTCTATATATATATATATATATCTATCTCTCTCTCACTCTCTCTCCTTCTTCTCTCCCTCCCTCTCTTTTCTCTCTCTCATTTTCTCTCTCCTTATCTTTCTCTCTCTTTGCGGATCCTTCGACCCCAAGTATGGAAAATATCCTTCACATGCAAATATATCCAACGGACGGAAGTGTACCTGTCTCCGACCATCCGAGTGATCTGTAATCGATAAAAGCACTTAGTGAATTTCATTGGGTGTGTGCGGGCCTGTGTGTTGCTCTAGTCCGTGAACAGTTGCCCGACTTTGGCGCCTTTCACAGGCGAGAGGGCCAGAGGGGGCCAGAGAGGGCCACCGGCGAAGAAGATGGCCATGCCATGAGGGAAGACAGGGATGGGTATAGATGTATGTGGCGGGGGTGTTTTATTTATGGATTTATTTATTGTGTGTGTGAGTGTGTGTGTGTGTGTGTGTGTGTGTGTGTGTGTGTGTGTGTGTGTGTTGTGTGTGTGTGTGTGTGTGTGTGTGTGTGTGTGTGTGTGTGTGTGTGTGTGTGTGTGTGTGTGTGTGTGTGTGTGTGTGTGTGTGTGTGTGTGTGTGTGTGTGCGCGCGCGCGTATATCTGACGGTCTGTTTTGTGTATGTGGGTTTGTGTAGGCGGGAGGGCCGTTGTCGGGATGGAGTGGCAACATTTGCAAATAAGCTTAGTTGCAGCCCTCATCAAATTACATCGGTGGTTAAATGAGCTCTTCAGATTGCATACTCTCTCCCCCTCCCCCTAGGCGTCCCTACCTCCCCCTCTTTGTGCCGGTAAAATAGTTCCCAAGAGAGCCGTTACGAGATTCAATAGGAAGGCGCGCGTGCGATTACAGGGCTGTAGACCGTTTTTAATAATTGCTCTCTTGGCCCATTATGGGCTGGCGCTCTCTCCCTATGTCTCTTTTTCTCCCCCCCCCCTCTCTCTCTCTCTCTCTCTCTCTCTCTCTCTCTCTCTCTCTCTCTCTCTCTCTCTCTCTCTCTCTCTCTCTCTCTCGCTCGCTCGCTCTCTGTCTTCCTCGTCTTTTATCTCTGCCATAATTGTTTTTCTGTGCAACCTCCATTAATACCGGCTGATGTGCGATGCAAGACGGCTTTCCCGCCGGCCTTTGTTTCCCGCCGGCTGTAAATATAGGACCGAACGCTGTGTTAGGCTGGTACGGTTTATAATTAAGTCATGAATCATCCCGGCATAGAATAAGCAACGGAGCGAGTACCGCAAGGAACGCATGCAGTCCTTTACCGACTCCGTTCATACGCGAGGATTTAGTGGCCTAGCGAGCATCCCTGAAGGGCGGATTCCTCGCTTGTTGTGCGGGGAGTTTCGCCCTTGTCGCGGCCGCGGGTTGGAGCGATATGCTTCAAAGAGCCGCATCTATATTGTCGGTGATTGCGGGTTGCGGGAGTTCGTTCCAGTGATGGCCGCGGCGTCGGCACCTCCAGCGCTTCCATTAGCACCCACGCGGGATAATTTCCTTGGTGCTGCTTGTCAGGTCAGGAGGGAACCGACGGAGAGAAAGGATAAAGTCCGAAGCAGGGAATCCGCGATAGGTAGCGAGAAAAACTAGGAAAGAGAGAGGGGGAGGGGGCAGAATGGATGGTATTTGTCTATGAATGGATTGTGCATTAGGATTGTGAAAAGGGTTAGCTTATCGTAAAAGCGGATGCTTGTCCAAGGCCTTTCTGAGCCTCGTGAAGGCACCGAAGTTGTCTGGCGGCAGTGAGGAGTCAATTAGGTGCGCGGGCGATGATGGTGCCAGTCGTAGCGGTGTCACGCTGACCCGCATCATTATGCTAGTGAGGTTATTTACGCAAATAATTAGGCTAGTGGTTGGATGCCGGATGGAGATGCAAAGCATTTGGAGTGAGCAAACCGACTCTTGCAATCTCGCAAACTGTTGCAAGTGTTTTATTGGGCTTTTATTGCTCTCTGGGTTATCTCAATGCCCAGAGTCTGTCGTGCCCTCGCCAGCAGGGGGGTAAGAAAGGCAGAGGGAGATGCAGCCGTCGCCCCAAAGCCGGTTGTGCCCATAAAGCACTGCGCACAGTCGGACCTCGTCGGGCGGGCCCATAACCCCTCCCACGAATATAGTTCGGTGCAAGTCGGTTTCTCTCGATGCGTAGCACAGAGCTGACTCCCAAGAAAGAGAGTCCGGCCGAGTGCATTATGGAGCTCCGTTCTGCTCGAAAGGACTCACTGTGAAGCGAGCGCCATTGAAGCTCGCTTTTGATACGCTCTCCTCTCGAACCTCTTAATTGGTCCACTCACAAAGACACGTGGAACTCGATTACTACAAGCAGTACAGGCGGGTTCCTTTCTTAGCGGAGCCAATTAAACTGTCCTCTTTTTTTTAAATACGAGCTAAAAAAATGCTACCGCCAAATCTTTCCTTTATTAAAGTCCCTCCACTAAAGAGGTTATTCGCGGCGTTATCAACCCCATTAAAAAAGTTGACCTATTTGGACGAGCGCAGCAATGTTTGCCCTAATTAAAGTAGCTCACAAAGTTGTCCCATTGGAAAGCGCACTAAGTTTCCCAGCCTCTTCCTCATAAAGCAGCCGCAGTTTTTTTCCCTGGCGTTGACTGGTTTCCTCTCGACCCGTAATGAGTCTTTGTAGCATCCACAGACACGGAAAACAGAAGAAAGGAAAATATCTCTTGAGAAAAAGGAAAAGAATAAAAAAAACAACGGAGTCTACGAACGGAAGAGATGTTCTTCTTTTGTGTGTGTGTGTGTGTGTGTGTGTGTGTGTGTGTGTGTGTGTGTTGTGTGTGTGTGTGTGTGTGTGTGTGTGTGTGTGTGTGTTGTGTTTGTCTGTCTGTGTGTCAATATGTCTGCATGTTGCCTCTCTTCTCGGTCTCCTTTTATTCCCCGTCTTATGTACATTCCAGACACTGAAATACCGGACATTTGTTGCGTGTTGTGTCGACTCCTTTTCGTCGCGAGAAAGCAACAAAGATGTCGTGCGGAGGAGCGTCTGTGAAGGTGTTCGGCGCTGATCCTCTCCAACGGGGCGCAGGAGTGACGGGTCAGCTGTAAGGCAGATCCGACGCACCTGCCTCATTAGAATAGATATTAAAGTGGGTTATTTTTATGAAGGAGAGTAACATACACACGCGTATGCAGAGAGAGGGAGTGGGAGGGTGAGGGGGAGGGGGAGTGGGTAAAGAAGAGGGGGGAAAGGCTAAGGGGGACGGGGGAGAGGATGAAGGAGAGGGGGGGGAAGGGTGAGTGTGAGGGAGAAGGGAGATAGAGGGAGAGGGGGAGAGTGAGAGGGAGAGTGGGTGAGAGTGAGGGGGCGAGGAGGAGGGAAAGAAGGAGGAAGGAGAAGGAGGAAAGGAGAAGAAGAGGAAGAAGAAGAAGAGCAAACAAACCTGCCTCCCTGAACAATCTATTCACGGCCTGGGTTTATGGCGCCTCTACAGTGTTCGCGAGTTATTAGAATCTTTGCTTTGGAAATTGGAGCTTATACCTTCGGCGGTCGGAGGCGCGCGCAAGGAAGAGCCGAAAGGGTTAGTGCACGTAAGGCAGGTTTTCCCGTCAGATTTCCACGTGCGGATGAGCTCTATTTGCATGATTCGTACGGCCGTGGGTACGTGGGCACGTAGGTACGTGTCGCCTGGTACCGATCCCTGGTCCCGTCACCCCCCCTCCCCTCCCCGTGCAAGACCACCATTGTTTTACAAGATATACGAGGGCATAAGGAGACTTAGTGGGAGGTGGGCGGGGCCACCGGGCTAGGGAGAGGGGAGGGAGACACGCCCCTTCGCCCCTCTTATTGTGTGCACAGGTAAGGGACCCTCGGAGCAGTTGGGGAGGGGAAGGGGACAGGGAGGGTAAGGGGAAGGGGAGAAGGGGAAGGGGAGATCTCCTCGGTCGACACAAAAGAGTTTATGGCGGTCTAGTGTAAACAAAAATCCTGGGAAGACGAAAGGCGGAAAAAAGGGGAAAAAATGTTTACTGTTTACTGCATTCATTTGCCGGGCTTGAAAATGTTTCCGACGACTATTCAGGCGAACTTCAGTTTTGCAAATCAGAATAATGGGGAAAACTCACAATTCCTTCTCAATACATGGTAAGGCAGTCAAATTTATTTATATAAAAATGTATGTTCTTCCTCCCTTCCCTCCCTCCCTCCCTCCCTCCCTCCCTCCCTCCCTCCCTCCCTCCCTCCCTCCCTCCCTCCCTCCCTCCCTCCTCCCTCCCTCCCTCCTCCCTCCCTCCTCCCTCCCTCCCTCCCTCCCTCCCTTCCCTCCCTCCCTCCCTCCCTCCCTCCCTCCCTCCTTCCTTCCCTCCTTCCTTCCATATAAGCAATAATTGAATTAATAAATATAACAATTTAATAAATAATAGGTAGATGTACGCACGCGCACACGCACGCACGCACGCACGCACGCACGCACGCACGCACGCACGCACGCACGACACACACATACACACACACACACACACACACACACACACAACACACACACACATCAACAATACATTAAACATATATATAATCATATATAACATATACATACATCATACACACAACATACACTATACATACATACAACAACATGCATATACATATAGCACACATTTACACATTTATACATTATATAATATTATCATATATAATATATGTAATATATATATATATATATATATATATATATATATATAATACATATACATATGTCTGTATATGTGTGCGTGTGTGTGTGTGTGTGTGTGTGTGTTGTATTATGAAATATGTATGTAGTATGATATGTATTATGTATGTATGTATGTATGTATAGTATTATGTAGTATGTATGTATATATGTTGTATATGATGCATGCTGCATATATGAATGTTTATGTGTATATATATAATATATAGTATATTATAGCATACACACACTACACACACACACACACAGCATAGCACACACAAGCACACATACACACACACACATATATGTATGTATATATATATATTATATATATTAGTATTATATATTATTTTTATGTATTATGCATCATCATCATATATAATTATTATTGTATATATATATATATATATATTATAATATACAATTATATAATATACAAATATACATATAATAATATATATATATACTATATTACATATATATATATATATATATATATATATATATATTATGTATGTATATTCAAAGGCGATAGATTTGACTGGATCCCCGCTTCCCGGCCGAGTGGAGAGCGACGACACTCGCCAGGCGGTCCTTTTCCGAACTGTCGCGGAATCTAACTTTTGGAAGTCTTTGGCGAGGCCTAAAAGGCAGGCGGGGCGGGGAAGAAGCGAAGATAGAGAGAGAGGGAAGAGGATATTAAAGAAAGGGGGAAAGGGGTGATGAAGGGGACGTGGGGTTTAAAAGAGGAAGTGAGGGGAGCGGGAGAGGATTATCAGAAGAGGGAGCATGTAGGCCGAGTGGAAAGGACGGGTGGATGCGCATGCGGACGTATGCGCGCTCGTTCACACACACACACACACACACACACACACACACACACACACACACACACACACACACACACACACACACACACACACACACACACACACACACACACACACACACACACACACACACACACACACACACACACACACGTGAGAAGAAAAGAAAAAATTAAAGAAAAAGGGAGAAAGAGAGAGAGAGAGAGAGAGAAAGAGAGGGAGAGAGAGCGAGAGAAAGAGAGAGACAACGGAGAAGCAGAATTGAAATAATAACACCAAGTTCCGCCATGGAAATGAAGTTAAGCAACCTGCAACAAAAATTGCAAGGGCCTGCCACTCCTGGTTAACATCCCGCGCAAGACAGCAAGCATGACCCACGCCCAAGGGAAACCCGACGAAGGATCCCAGGGCCGAGGACGCTGATTGAAAATCTTGGCATGAGGGGGGGGAGGGGCTAGGGAAGGAGGGGGGGTGTAGGATGATCTAAGGAGGAGGAGGAGGAGGAGGAGGAGGAAGGGGGGGGGTAATGAAGGAAGATGAGTTAAGTCGCTGTGGGTATTTGGAGGCAGGGACATGGTGACTAAATGAGAAGGGGGGATGGAAATGAAAAGAATAGGGGAAAATAGAGAAAAGGATAGAAGGAAGAAGTAGAGAAGAGAGGGAGTGGCATCGTGAAAGGGAAAATAAGAGGGAGATGGGATGGAAAATTGAATGAGGCTTACAGAGAATAAGAAAGGGAGAGGGAAGGAAAGGAAGAGGAGAGGGAGAAGGAGAAGGAGAAGGAGAGGGCGTGCGGTATGAGAGGGTGAGAGAGAGAGAGGGAAAAACAGAGAGAAGGAGAGAGAGAGAGAGATTGAAAAGTAAGGAGGAGAGCCAGAGGGGGTGGGGGAAATTGAAAAGTAGGGAGAGGCAGAGACATAGGGGGAGACAGAGGGAGAGGGAGAAGGACAAGGAGAGTGGGGGAGAGAGTTGGGGAGAGAGTATTGGCTGAGGGAAGCAATTACCGTAACAAGATGACTTACAAGGAAGCCATCACTTAACCGCCTGATTGATTCATTAGCCAATATGTCTTAAGATGGAGTTTCCTCAAAGAATTTCTTGCTGTCGCTTCGTTTTTTTCCTTTTCAAGAAACCCAGTTATTGAATCATTTGTTCGAATGTCTTTTTAAAATTCAAATAAAATATTGTAATCTATTTTTTTAATATGCCAGATCTAACGGTTGTATTTTCTGTCTTCCTTTATTTTCTCTCCTTTAGAAAATGCACATATTATCATTATGGTTACGTATAAGTATGATAAGACTGCGCAGGCATGTAATAAGTATATGATAATTTTTAATGCAGCGCTTCCCGAACATTTCTCTATTGTGCACAGCGGGTCGAATCCAGCCGACTGAGCGCGTCATGAGACACTGCCTCCCCTGGTTCCCTTCACCCTCTCCCTTATTTCGCCCTTAATTTCGAAATAGTTTCCTCGTTCTTCCCTTAACACGAGACCGTCCTCCCTTTAAAAAACTTTTTTCGTGGACGGGAGACTTTGCAAAGTCTGGAGCTCCCCCTGAAATGGGAGAGTTTTTTCTCCTTTTCTTTTCTTTTTTGGCGTGTGTTCCATTACGACCATCATAGTTTTTTTCTCACAGTGGGAGGGCTGTTAATGAACCAATGGGATTACAGTATGGGCGAGACTAACACGTAATGGAGTGAGGAAATAAGCCAATTATGTTTGATGCGGTCAGTATCAGATGCATTAGTAGGTGTATCGGGGAAGAAGATAAGACTATGTCTATGATGTTACCGGCAGCTTCTCCTTGACTGTTTTTTGATAATACTATTCCATTTTATTGACTGTTCGTGAGCATGAACGCCGTCGTAAAGGCCTTTAAGATGTACGCTGCGCCCCGTAACTTGAACCCTCGGACAGCAGGGCGAAGGGAGATAGCAGGGCGAGGAGGAGTATGAAGGGTGAAACAACAAAGGCATGCTGTGGCTAAGCTCTAGTCCTGTAGTTCACCTTCAAGATTTTTTTTCTTCTTCTTCACCTTCCCGACTCCCCTCCCCGTTTTCTTTTTTTTTCTTTTTATCCGTATACGGGGCTAGCGGGCGGGCAGACGCGCTCATCAGCTGGCGTGTGCATCGGGGATTCCGTGGCGCTGCCTTCGCTCGGCTGTTCCAATGTTTGTAAACACGCTCGGGGACTCCCACGTGGCGCCGGGGGAGGAGGGAGAGACAATGGCGGCCCGATTGATATTGTAATTAGGTGCCGTCCGTCATTGAGGAACCACAAAGCGTGGATTTATGAGGGCGATATGGAAAGGGGATCAGGTCGGTGGGAAGGGAATCGGGGAGGAGGGGAGGGGAGAGGAACTCCGGTCCCGCACAATATGGGGAGATCTGATTCCGTTTAGTGGGCACTGTATAGAGAGGGTTCTCTTTTTTTAGGCAGGATCGGGCAGTCATTTGCTGCCGCCGACACACAATTGTACCCTTTGTCGGGCGCCCCATCTGGCAGCCTATATCGCTCCCGGGGGTCGAGTCAGACCTGTCATAACTCACCGATGAGTCAAAGGGGATCCATCCGGTCGCATCACTCGCCGTTCATTGAAACCTTGAAACACACAGACTCTCTCTCTCTCTCTCTCTCTCTCTCTCTCTCTCTCTCTCTCTCTCTCTCTCTCTCTCTTTCTCTTTTCCTCTTTCTCTCTCTCTCTCTCTTTCTCTCTATCTCTCTCTCTCTCTCTCTCTCTCTCTCTCTCTCTTCCCCAGCCCCTTTCCCTTCCCCCCCCTCTTCCTCCTCTTCCTCTTCTTTTCTTTTCTTTTTCTTACCGCGTCTATTGTGTGCTCCGATGTTAATGACGGCAATGAAACCTCGACTTCGTAGACGCCGTCGATCCACGCCCAAGATGCCTTGTTATTCATCTTATTACGTCATGATGAGGTGTTTATTGGGTACAAAAAAGTCGTTATAACTCTTTTGACAGAGGGGAGACAAACAAAAAAAAATTAAAGCTTTGGAAAAATATTCTCCAAATCGCTGCCATTATCTTCATCTGCGCCTTTTTTTGTCTTTTTGTTTGTTTGTCAGCGAGTGCCTTTTCTGAGGTCTGTGTGTTTGTTATTCTGTTTGCTTCGGTGTTGCTTCTGTCTGTCTTGTCTTCTTTTTGTTTTTGTTTTTTCTTTTTTGTCGTCTCTGAGTGTCTTTATTCTCTGTATTATTCGTTTGTTGTCTGTTTGTGTGCCGCGCGCGTATTTGCTTTTATTTTTTTTTCTCTCCGTCCCTCCTCGTGTCTTTGTGTGAACGAACTAGCACGCGCTATATTCACTCTCGTAGATGTTTTTTAGCTCTCTTTAAGATTGGCTCGGGTTGCTTGGTGCCTGAGGCACGGGAGTAGAAGCAACGCGAATTAATACTGTACGTAAGGAGATGTAGGGGGGAGACGGGGAAGGGAGAGGGAGGGGAAAGGGGAAGGGAGACGGGGAGGGAGACTTTGGGAGAATGGGAGAGGAGAGGGGGAACAGGGGAGGGGGGATGGGAAGAGGGAAAGGGGGGGGAGGGAGTCGAAGGATGTGGCAGGAGATGAATGACGAGCGAGGTGAAGGGTCGCTGATGGAAGGGGGGAGGGAGGGAGGATGGAGGGGAGGGGCGGGGGGAGGAGGGGAGGGGGGGGCGAGGGGAGGGGAAGACAACGAGATGCTCAATCAGAAACCGAGCCAGAGATAGAGACACCGGAGAGGGCGGGCGGCCGGTGGACGGTGTGAGGAAGGGCGGGGTTCTTGCAAGAACCACGTGACTTGCAAGGTTGAGAAAGGTGAAAGACCAACCCTTGCTGCTAATTGCTCCCTCAGATTAAGTTAAGGAGAGAAAAAGAATACCGGGACTCGTGAACTTTCAGGGGGATGAAGGGCGCTCGCCGGCAAGTCGGGCGCGGCGCGGAGTTACACTTGCGGAATTAAACGGTTCGTTTACAGGCTCTATTTACTTACGGGCACACATATATACTAACACGCGTGCGCGCACACGCACGCACGCACGCACGCACGCACGCACGCACGCACGCACGCACGCACGCACGCACGCACGCACACACACACACACACACACACACACACACACACACACACACACACACACACACACACACACACACACACACACACACACACACACACACACACACACTCACTCACTCACTCTCTCTCTCTCTCTCTCTCTCTCTCTCTCTCTCTCTCTCTCTCTCTCTCTCTCTCTCTCTCTCTCTCTCTCTCTCTCTGTCTGTCTGTCTGTCTGTCTGTCTGTCACACTCATACAATCACGCGTGGCCTGCGCTTTTTATGTATATTCACATTAGGCATGCACGCACCGGTAATCCTCCCCCCCCTCCTCATCCTTTCCCCCTTTCTCCCCCCTTTCTCCCCCCTCCTTTTCCCCTCCCTTTCCCGCTTTTCCCGACGTCTCGCGATGACTTCGACGTCCGAGGAATCCGGTCCGGAACGCCGACCAGCGATGACTTCGTAGTTCATTAAGGATCAGCGGCGGGAGTGAGCGTGGCGCTCGCTCGGGTGGGATTCCTCGGGCGCCTGCTGGGACGGGCGTCGCGAGGGGGGGGGGGCTCGCCTCTAGCTCGCCACGCGCTTTCTAGTTGGCTTTTCTGGTTTCCCTGTTCGTGTGTTTATCTGTGGGCTGTCTGTCTGTGTCTGTATATCTGTTTATCTGTATTTCTCTTTTCCTTCTCTTCTCTCTCCCTCCTCTCTCCCTTATCTCTCTCTCTCTCTCTCTCTCCTTTACTTCATCCTTTTCATTCTCCCTTCTTCTCTCTCTCTCTCTCTCTCCCTCTCCCTCTCCCTCTCCCTCTCCCTCTCCCTCTCCATCTCCATCTCCATCTCCATCTCCATCTCCCTCTCCCTCTCCCTCTCCCTCGCCCTCGCCCTCGCCCTCGCCCTCGCCCTCTCCCTCCTCCCTCCTCCTCCCTCCCTCCCTCCCTCCCCTCTCTCCCTCTCCTCTCCCTCTCTCTCTCTCTCTCTCTCTCTCTCTCTCTCTCTCTCTCTCTCTCTCTCTCTCTCTCTCTCTCTCTCTCTCTCTCTCTCTCTCTCTCTCTCTCTATCTTCCTCCTTTTCACTCTCCCTTCTTCCTTCCCTCCTTACCTCCTATCTTCCCACTTTCCTTCCCTCCCCTTTTCCTTCTCTCCCTCCCTCCCTCCCTCCTTTCTCTCTTTCTCCCACATCGTGTCAAATTTATTCAAATCGATGGCTCGCGTCGTGGTGCTCTGGGGGAGGTGTGGCCGCAGGGTAGAGGGGGGTTATGGATAACCGTGGGGGGGGAGGTGGCGATTGGGGAAGCGATTGGATGGTGATTTGCCCTGATTCGATATTCATATTGTTACTCTTGTTTTGCATTATAGCCATTGTCGGTGATGAATATTTGCCGTATCGGTATATATCGTTGCTGTTTTTCGTTCCATATTTTCGTTGTTGTTACTCTTTGCGTTATTTTTTATCACTCATTGATATTGTATTACTGGCTTTATGTTATTTTATGTCATTATTTCATCGTGCCCGGCTGTTTTCATTTTCTTCTTGGTAGCGCGTGGGACTTGATAAGAATACGCCCTTTTATTACCGTACGAATTCGCCTTTTTGTTGGTGTGCCGGAGCCATATACCCATTTATTGATGAACAAGTACGCCCATACGCCCATTTATCGTTCAGCACGTACGCCGATACGCCCGTTTATTGTTCAGTACGTACGCTCATACACTTATGTATTCACCGAGTACGCCCAGACGCCCATTTATTGTTCAAGGAGCGTACCTATTTCTCGTTCATTTAAATATAAACATCCAGCATCCATAAAATTCAGAAATGAAACTTCTTTACCGCATGAAGTGAATCCCACGGGAAGACAGGGGAGCGGGATTTCCTCCTCGGGTCGCGTGTCCGAAAGCTGTAGCGGGAGACACGAAGCAGAGGCCGGTGTCGGTCATGTGACGGGGCCGGTTAGATGTCTATCTCCTAATGCCGTGTCCGTTTTAGATTGGCGGGTCTGGTGGGCGTAGGTGTAAGTGGGTAGCGGGGAAAATGTATCTGGTAGAAGTTCGGGGGATAGTTGTGTATTCCATTTGAGGTATATATGTTTTGTCTTTTTTTTCTGTGTTTTCGTTTCATCTTTCTCTTTCTACTTTTCTTTCTTTCCTTTCTTTCCTTTTCTTTCTTTCTTCTTTTCTTTTTTTTCTTTTTTTTCTCTATTTCCTTCTTTCTTCCTTTCTTTCTCACTCTCTTTCTTTCCTTCCATCCTTCCTTCTTTCTTTCTTTCCTTCTTTCTTTCTCTCTCTCTCTTCTCTGTTCGCCACCTCCATCTTCATCTTCGTCATTTTCGTCGTGTGAACACAGGTGGTGCAGATGGCGGGGGGGAAGACCAGCTGCCGCGGAGGAGTCCCCCTCGCGACGGCGCCTTCCCGAAGTCGCCTCGGGAAGAACCAGACGCTATTAGTTGTTCGCTCGCCTTGTGGGTGTCGATAACATTAGCGCTACTGTTGCGCTCTCTCGCTCGCTCTTGAAGTCTGCAGATGGGGCGGATTCTGGGGATGGGGATGATGGTGATGGTGGTGGTGGTGGTGGTGGTGGTGGTGATGGTGATATTTGTGGTTGTGATGGTGGTGATGATGCTGTTGATGTTGATGATGCTTCGTCTGCGCGGATATGGAGGATCCAGTCCACCCAATTAAAAGCGAAAAGGGGAAAAATGAGAGAAAAAAGTAAGGCATTAAGCATTTATATCGCGATGCCGCACGAGACCGAGAAGGCCGGGTGTGCGCGTGCCTCGTGTCTCCGGGAAAGGGACGATGACGGAACAGCTGGACCGGACAGTGCAGTCGGAACGAAAAAAATCGACATTTTTGTACCGTTTTTTCGAGAGTTGGTATTGTAGCGCGGTAGGTCTCATGCTCCCCCCCCCCCCCCCCCACCCGCCTCCCTTCCTCTCTTTACCCCCTCCCTTCCTTGATCTAGTCAAACTGTGTCCCCCCACCCTCTTTCCTCCCCTCCACCCCCTCTTCCCTATTCACGTGTGAGTAGGCCTAAATCGCGCAAAATCCTGCTCCGGTATTGACACAAATGGCCCCTGGAATTTTCGTGCCGCGTGTCACAATAAGTGTAATCCCTGAGCAAACGCGGGGATTAATGAGAGATTTACACTCGGGGCCTTTTTCTCCATTTCAGAGACAGACAGGCAGGCAGACAGACAGGCAGGCAGGCAGGCAGGCAGGCAGGCAGGCAGGCAGGCAGGCAGGCAGGCAGGCAGGCAGGCAGGCAGGCAGACAGACAGACAGACAGACAGACAGACAGACAGACACAGACAGACAAAACAGGAACATGAACAGAACTAGAAATTAAGAGAGAAGACAAAAAAATTATATATATATATATACATATATATATATATATATATATATATATATATATATATATATATATATATATATAGAGAGAGAGAGAGAGAGAGAGAGAGAGAGAGAGAGAGAGAGAGAGAGAGAGAAGACAGAAGGGTAGAGAAAGAGAGAGAGGGTTATGCTCTGCCCCGCGGGTCGAGCGAGCGAGCGAGCGCGAGATGTATCTATCGCGCGCCAGATCAGCCACGGAAGGTCCCTGGGTGTCCCTCTCCTCACCCGGGATGCCGGTGCCCCTGTCGCCATATTAGGACTCCGGGGGTGTCTATCTGATGGACCGGCGGCTCCCGATGGGCGTGATTGTTCCCGGCCGCAGAGAGCACGCCGCTGCGGAGGCCCTCGAGAGCTCGCGGGCCTCCTAATGGCTCCTCGCAGCGTCGAGTCGAAACGGATCTATGTCCGAGCGTTGATGTTTTTCTTAAAAGATTATTCCGATATTATTTTTCTGTTTATCGTCTGTTATCTGCGATTTTCAGACTGTAAAAATCACTTCTAGAACCATACCCCGTGTTCTTGCTTTACCAGCTGCCTGCTATTACAATTCCTTCCCCCTCCCCCCCATGTCCCCCCTATAGTTCCCTCCCACCCATTCTCTTCTCCAGGCTTTACGACGTTGCTGAAAACGATTTACAAGTCGATGGCATTTGATTAGGTGATTAGATGTGAATAATAATGCGCGGGCCGTGACTTCTTTTGTATTTTTGTGTTGGGCCGAGATTAGAGGGGGAAGGGGAGGGGGAAAGGGGGAGGGGGGAAGATCGACGCCTTCCGTTCAAAGATGATCATTTTGTTGTTTGTTTGTGTTTTTTTATGGGTTAATGTATTAGCTTTGTGATTTTTTTTTTATTTCTCTCTTAATCCACTCTATCTCTATTCTCTTCTGTCATTCGCTTTCTCATCCCTTCCCTTTCGTTTTTTTCACTTTTTTTTTTTTATTTTCTCTTCATTTTCTTCCCCTTCTTTATCATTCTCTTTCCTTCTCTACCCTGCCTTCCATCCCTACTCCTGGCCATGTCCCTTTTTCTCACCCTTTCTGCCCACCATTTCCCCACCCATCTCCCGGTTTCATTATCTCCACTCATCCATGCCTTCCATTTTTCTTACCCTCCTTTACTCCTTCCTTCCCTATCTCCTCCCTTCCTATCTCCCTCCCTCCCTCCCTCCCTCCCTCCCGACCTCACTTGCTTGAGCGTTTACACAAGCGCTCCTTCTCCCGACCGTGGGAAAATCCTATTTGTACACGTCACTATGGTAACCTTAAGAATATTTAAACGTCGGGAGAGTTAAATGAGCGGGTATTTGCCGGCCGGAGCTGTCATTCTCCGCTTGGCATCTTTCGCATTCCTTAAGGAGGCGGCGGAGAAGTTTGGAAACGGGTTGAAAGTTTTTTTTTGGTTTTATTTTGTGTCTTTGCTGTTATTGCGATGGTTGGTTTTAGTTTTTGTTGTTGTTGTGGTTGTCTGTCATCTTGTTTTTGGTATTAATGTTATCGTTCGTGGTCGTGGCTGATGATGGAGCCCAGTCGTCGTTTTGACGGTGCTGGGAATATTTGCCGATTTATCACGCTTTTCTCTCTCTCTTTCTTTTACTTTTTTTGGTAGTAAATCGGCAACTCTTCCAAGACAAGACAGTTTCTCTCTCGCCCTCTCTTTCTCTTCCTCCCTCCGGTTTTATCTCGAGTTCCTCCTCCGTATTATCACTTTTTATCCTTTCTGTTCAAATTTCTCCCCAGTTCACACTCATCTTCACCGCCGCGCTCCCCCCTCCTCGAAGACCCTGCGACCGGAAGATAAAACAGTGACTTACGAGTGACGCACAACGTTAAGAGAGGGTCGCTCCGTTGCGGCGTCGGTGCGTCAGTGCGTTAACGCCGGGGTTCGGTTTCGACGCCCGTGCCACACAGTCTGCTCCCTCGTGTTCTACATGGGTCGACAGGGAGTGAATGATGCGCTATGAGGCGATAACGAGCCTATCGACGCACTTTTAAACGTCAGCATCGAAGTGTGCTAATGCTGACTTATGTTTTGCGACGCGGGCTATCACGGCGTGTGGGTGACACGAAGCGCGGGGGCTCCTCCGGCCAAGATAACATAGTTATCATATTCTCTCCGCCTCTCGACGGCCGTTATCACCGCATCTTGACATTAAAAGAGCAAATGGCATGAGCGGCGAGGGCGAATTCGATCGCCGTACGCAAGGGCACAAGGGTGATTTTGCCGTGCAATGGGGGAGGTTTGGAATGTGTTGCGGCACTGGGTTACATCCGTCGGCCAGCCGCTTGTTATCCTATGGTGGGCAGGACGGGGTTGCAGCATTGCGTTCAGCCTTTGGGGGGATGCAGGAGATGGGGGGTGAGGAACTATTTCCTCTCTTTGGTTTGCATTTCTTTCTGATTTTTTTTCTCGTTCAGTCTTCTCTTCTGTTTTCGTCTATGCCTTCTCTGTCCTTGGACATTATCTTTCCTTGGATTCTTCTTTCCGCTTTGATTTCTCTGATAATCGTTTCTCTCTCTCTCTCTCTCTCTCTCTCTCTCTCTCTCTCTCTCTCTCTCTCTCTCTCTCTCTCTCTCTCTCTCTCTCTCTCTCTCTCTCTCTCTCTCTCTCTCCTCCTCCCTCTCCCTCTCCCTCTCCCTCCCTCTCCATCCCCCTCCCTCCCTCCCTCCCTCCCTTCCTTCCTTCCTTCCTAAGTAACATTTTGATGTAAATATACCCATACGTGCGTGAGACTTCGGAGTCATGTTTGCTTTAATGAATTAAAGCGACAGGAGCAGGCCCCCCCCCATCCCCATCCCTCACCAACCTCATTCTTGCTTGCCGCTTAATGAACAGCAATGGAATCTCATCTCACGGCGATACCCTTTTTTGTTCTCGCTCTTTTTTTCTCTCTCTCTCACTTTTTTTTTTAATAATGTGCATCTGATATTACCGATGCCGTCACGCTCGTACAATGCATGGTTCTTTTTTTTCTTTTTCTTTTTCTATGTTCCTTTTTTTGAGTGAGTTTAAGCTGATTCTGTTGACGCTAAGCCGGTAAAGCGGGGAGTCGACGCGAGAACGGCCAGTGGCGCTGCGTGTCGTCGAGTGGGCGCCCGAGAGGTGTGGGGGAAAAAAGGGACGACTCAGGGGTATCGGTTGCAAGGTCTTGTTGAGCGCTCGGCGGGGCTTTGCAGTGGAGGAGGAGGAACTTGCTTTTTCGTTTTTTTTTTTCTTTCTTTCTCTTTTGTTTTTGTTTCGTCGTCGTCATCGTTATCGTCATCGTCACCGTCACCGTCACCGTCACCGTCACCGTCACCGCCACCATCACCACATCACCATCACCATCACCATCATCATCACCATCACCATCACCATCACCATCACCATCACCATCATCATCATCATCATCATCATCATCATCATCATCATCATCATCATCATCATCATCATCATCATCTAAAGCTGACACAACAAAATGCCTCGTCAGTTATTAAGAAGCCTTTATTGACATCAAAGTGCAATGTAATAATGGTGATTTAAAAGAGAAAATGCCACCAATTATGCAAACAATGACTTTCCTCCCCACCCGCCTTTCCCCCTATTTTTATGATGGAGACATTAAGAGTGTTTTGACTCTTGAAAAAAAATCTCGTGTTGCTGTTCGAAGACACGGGTCTTGGCGGGTCGTTCGTTGCAGTCGTCCGTTGGTCACCAGAATATAATTTCCGGCCGATATTACATTTGCCGGAGGGGGACACGGGCTGAAAGAGGGGAAAGGGAGGAGGGGGGGGGTAGATTGCTACAGCCTAGATTTCTTTCCCTCAAGTACATTGGAGATCCACGCGATGCTGAAGGTCGATGTCTCTTCGTCTTGGTTTGACTTCTCTCGTAGTTGAGTAAAGTGGAGAGTAATTGGGACGCGAAGAGGGGAATGGGGGAGGCTGCTCCGGGGGGGGGGAGGGGTTGTGAATGGTAATGGGGGGGATGGGATGGGGGGTGGAGAGGGAGGGGATGGGGAGGGAGCGGGAAGAAGAGGGGAGAGGGAGGAGGAGAGGAGCCGGGAAAAAAGGGGAGAGGGGGAGAGGGAGGGGAAGGAGAGGAGGGGAGAAGAGGGAGAGGGGGGGGAGGAGAGAAGGTAAGAGAGGGAATGAAAGGGAAGAGAGGTATAGCGGTTAGGGGGAGGGCGACAAACTGACAGACAGAGCGAATTTTGAGAAAGAACGAAAGCTAGGAAAAAAATGAAAAGGAAAAGAGTGGACGAAAAGTTGATCAACGGACGAGAGAGAAAGGAGAGAGCGATAGAGAAACAGGGAGAGAGAGAGAGAGAGAGAAAGGAGGGAGGGAGGGAGGGAAGGAGAAGGGGGTCATATCATTCCGTTATTAAAAGCACGGAAAGAGTGTTTGTTAACGACCGACACAATGCCTCGTTATGTCTGCAGCAGATGCGTGACATTGTGTGATCGCCGCCGTAAAGAGCATTATGAACAATTAGAGCGCTAGGGAAATACCCGATGATTAAATTACGACCATCAGTGGATCGAGGGACAGGGGGGGGGGTGTTAGAGGAGGGGGAGGGAGAACGGTGAGGGAGGGGGAGAATGGTAGGGAGAGGGGAGGGTGTAAAGATGGTGGTGGATAGTTGGGGGGGAGGATGGTGGGGGGGAGGTGGAGGAATGGTGGGGAGAGGAGGAGGAGGGAGAATGGTGGGGAGAGGGGAAGAAATAAGGGAGGAGGGTGGAGTGGATACTCCCGGTGGCTGTTCCGAGTTGCGTAATTCAAGTAATGGAAAAGGGTTGTTTTCCGTTTAATTTATTTTGTATTGTGTTGTTTATATGTGTTTTTTTTTTTCATTCTCCTATAATTCAGGGCTCAAAGGTCGTCATTATTTTGTCGTAGAGGTTTCTTAAGGATGATTGGTATGTGGATATTTATGCCATTCTCCCCTCACCCCCTCTCATGATATATTACCCTCCCCTTCCCTCTCCCATTCACTGTGTAATTCTCCCTCCCTCCCTCCCTACCCCCTCCGTTCCCTCCCTCCCTCCCTCCCCACTTCGTTCCCTCTCCCCATCCCACCCTCCCCCTCCTCTTCCCCCAGGCTCTCTCTCTGCCTTCCCTATAACAACCACCTTCTTGTCTATCTTTCAAAAATGCCCCTCCCCCTCCTTCCTCCCTCCGTCTTGCACTCCCTTCCCCTCCCCCACATCCATCCCTCTTTTCCCTCCACCTCTCTCCTCCTTCCTCTTCCCCCGCCCTCCTCCTCCTCCCTCCTCCCCCTCCCTCCTCTTCTCTCCTCCCCCTCCCTCTTCCTCCCTCATCCCCCTCCTCTCTCATCCCCCACCCTCCTCCTCCCTCATCCCCCACTCTCCTTCTCCCTCATCCCCACTCTCCCTCTCCCTCCGCCCTTCTCCCTCCTCCTCTCTCCTCCTTAACTCCGTTAAAATAAAATATATTATGAAAATGTAATTCATTTCTTTCACCCCCCTCTCCCTCATCCTCCTCGCTCCTCCTCCCTCATCCCCCTCCCTCCTATACCCCCCTTCCTCCTCCTCCCTCTCCCTCATCCCCCTCTCCCTAATCCCTTTCCCTCCCCCTTCCTCCTCCCTCCCCCTCCTCCCCCCTCCCCCCTCCCTCGTCCCTCCACCCGATCTTGTTAATACGATATAGATCAACATCGACGACGAGGCGGACGGACGAGATCGGGCCACAGCTGACGTGGTTCAGTCTTAAATGAAGATCCTGTCTGGCCAAAGCAATGACGCGGACCACAAGCTAGAAAGAGACAGAGAGAAAAACATTCTCGAGGAGGAGGGGGAGGGGGAAGGGAGGGAGGGAATGGGAGAGAGAGAGAGAGAGAGAGCGAGAGAGCGAGAGCGAGAGCGAGAGCGAGAGAAAGGAAGGGCCAAGAGCAGCGTCCTGTGTGGTCCCCGAGAGCAGTTTGCGATGATGAGTGGACGTGCGAAGCCTCTCGGATGTTTGTACCCTCAAACACGTGGACATTCTTCGTATTCTGTCACGGAGTCGGAAAAGATTAGAGTCGGTATCTCTTGCATTTTTTTCTGTATAATGTTGCAAATCTTGCATGCGTTTCCGTGCGTGTCATGCCACGCTTGACTCGTACCATCGGTGCCTTGGGAACGCCTCCCCGCCACCGCCATTTGGTGATCGGACTTGACATTTTTTCCTCACACGACGGGCAAGGCTGCGGCGTATATATGTTTGGAAACACACACACACACACACACACACACACACACACACACACACACACACACACACACACACACACACACACACACACACACACACACTCTAGGCCTATATACACACACTTTGCGTGTGTTGCATACAAACTGACGTGATAGACAGGCAAGTAGAGGCAGGTAAGAGGAAACGCCACATGTAAAGACCAGCGCGCACTCGGCCGAGATGGAAGACTTAAGCAGCGAACGTCCTGGACATAACAACGCAGCACATCAAAGAGACGCCTCTACTTGACGTAATCCCTGTACAGGACGCCGTGTGCTTCCCTGATGCCTCGAAGTACTCGGAGCCGGGGTCCTGCTTAATGCCGGGCCGGGGCCTAAAGGTGGCGGCTGGGGGTGCCGCGGGTCCGCTCCCGGGGCTCTCCCGCCTCCGCCGCCGCCGCCGCCGCCGCCGCCGCACATCAAAGTACTGCGCGGTTTCAGACCAAATTGAAAACGAGACGTGCCAGCTCTCGCGGGCCGGCCGGGTCTCGCTCTTGCTTTTGTTCATGCTGTTCGGTTGCCTTTTTTGGGTGGATGCTGTTTCCGGATTTTTTTTTGTGTGTGTACATTTCATATTTTTTTGTTTTATTCTTTCAATAGGCGTAATTTTTCATTCAGATGGTGGACTCTTGTTTTGTTTTTGGGTCGTTGTCTTCGTCGTCCTCCCGATGCTCATTTGTTTTCGTTATTGTTAACATGTGATTGTAAGTATAAGAAATAAGGCATTTTAGCATTTTGTTTTTGTTTTTTTACTATTGCTTTATCAAGTATTTACTCTGTTCTTTTATTTACAGGTAAGACTGGAAGTTAGCAGTTGTTTATGGCGAGTCCCGGTAAGTGCATCTCTGGAATGTCCGCTTCTCAGAGACAAGCTCGCAAACACACAAACACACACACGCACGCACGCGCACACACAACACAAACGAACAGTCACAACAAGCACACGCACACGCACACCCATACCCACATCCACACATACACACAAATCCACACACATCCACACACACCCACACACATCCACACACATCCACACACATCCACACACATCCACACACACACACACACACACACACACACACACAGACCCAAAGGAAGCAGCAAGCCCCCAGGTTCACATTTCACGGCCAAATGTGGTACCATCGCTTTATGCAGATACCCTCTCCCCTCCCCCTCCCCCTCCTCCCTACCACAGCCGACGTTTTTGCGCCAGTTGTCTTGGAACACGAAAAAGTTACCGAACAAGACTTAACGTTGCTTCTTAATGTTCGTACGCGACTGCTTAGTTTGAGAAGGGGAAAAGGGAAGGGGAGGAACTAGAGGGAGGGGAGGAGGAGAGAGGGAGAGGGAGAGGGAGGAGAAGAGGAGAGAGGGAGAGGGAGGGGAAAAGGAGAGAGGGAGAGGGAGGAACTAGAGGGAGGGGAGGAGGAGAGAGGGAGAGGGAGGGGAAGAGGAGAGAGGGAGAGGGAGGGGAAGAGGAGAGAGGGAGAGGGAGGGGAAGAGGAGAGAGGGAGAGGGAGGGGAAGAGGAGAGAGGGAGAGGGAGGTGCATAGAGATGGCGTGATTGAAGAAACAAGGAAAGAGAGACAGAGAATGAATCAAGCCGACGAAAAGAAACAGAAGAAAAAATGGTTACAGGTCTCCGGCATACTCAAACCTCGGGAGTTATTTAAGCAAGCCATGAAAAAAACACCAACCCTTCCTCCCCCTCCACCTCCTCCTCCTCCTCCTCCTCCTCCTCCTCCTCCTCCTCTCCTCCTCCTCCTCCTCCTCCTCCCTCCTCCTCCTCGTCCTCCTCCTCCTCCTCCTCCTCTTCCTCCTCTTCCTCCTCCTCTTCCTCCTCCTCTTCCTCCTCCTCCTCCCTCCTCCTCCTCCTCCTCCTCCTCCTCCTCCTCCTCCTCTCCTCCTCCTCCTCCACCTCATCTTTATTCCCCCCTTCCCCTCCCCTCTCCCCCCACCCTTTTTTCTTTTAACATAGCTGTCATTAATTAAGTTAATGCGATTAAGCGGTGCTGATGATACCTGATGAATGATTCGGTTGATGATGTATATGCGCTGCGTAAAAGAGAGAGAGAGAGAGAGAGAGAGAGAGAGAGAGAGAGAGAGAGAGAGAGAGAGAGAGAGAGAGAAAGAGAGAGGATAGACTTACAGACAGACTTACAGACAGACAGACAGACAGACAGACAGACAGACAGACAGACAGACAGACAGACAGACAGACAGACAGACACAGACAGACAGACAGACAGAGAAAGAAGGAGAAAGGGAAAGGGAAAAAAGAGAGACATATTTATGTGTATGTGCGTGGTCAGGTATTTGCGAATGTACAAAAAAGAAAAAAAGAAAAAAAAACAGGTCAGGGAAGGTAATGAAGACTAGCGAGAATAAAGAGAAAGAGAGAAAAAGAATAACCAAAACAGCCGCGGAAGGTAAAATATGAAAAAAGGGAAGAGGCAGAGCATTGAAGGAGAGTGTGAAAAATGTAAGTAAAGAAAGGCGTTGAAAAGAAGTAATTTAAAAGAAGCGACGGCAGGGAGGAGACGGAAGGGGCGCGCTAACATGTTGCAATGTTGCACAGGAGGTTGAAAAGTTGAAGACGGGGAAGGGGAGAGAGGAGAAAAGAAAAAAGAAAAGAAAAAGATTGAGGAAGGAGTCCAGTTTAGCGCGCGGGAGGAGGGGGGAAGGTGGAGGAGGGGGAGGAAAGGCAAGAGAGGAAAGAGTGAAAGATATTTCTCTTTCTCTCCTTTCTCTCGCTATTCGTTACTCTGATTTATCTCTCTCTCGCTCGTTTTATTCTCTCTCTCCCTTCTATAATCTGTCTGTGTATTTACGTCCGCATTTATGTAAGTAGGCCTAATGTGTGTGCGTATGTGAGGACAGACACATGAAGCTTGAAAAGAGGAAGTGAAGTAGGGAGGAGGGGGGAGGGGGGGGGAGCTTGCATGGACTGCTAACTCACGCAATTGTGGGCGGTTGTGGGGGTTGCTGCGGGGGAGTTAGAGTTAGAGTAAGAGTTGGTTAGAGTTAGAGTATGAATTAGAGTTAGAGTAAGAGAGTTAGAATTGGTAGAATAAAGAATTAGTTACAGTTAAATAGAGTTAAGAATTAGTGAGAGTGAGAGTTAATCTCTCGAGGCACTTTGTTTCTTCCTTATGATATCCTTTACCTGGAAAGATAAAAAAAAAAAAAAAAAAAACGGTTGTGCTTCTCAGATTCCTTTCCTTTGCGGAATCCCACCCCAGTTTTTAAGTTGCCGTCTTATTCCACACGGATTTAGTCTTTTCCTCATTCTTTACGGCCGGATGCCCTTCCGGACACCATTCCCCCTCGAGTCGTCTCACCTTTCCACACTCTATTTCCCCGGTCGTTTCAGCCTTCGATTCATTTTCGTTATTCTCCATTTCCCTTCGTCTTCACTTACCTTTCCTCTTTACCTTCATCCCCTCTTTGTTCTCTTGAGTTCTTCGCTCACTTTTTCTCTCCTCTCCCCTTCGCCTTCCTGTCTTTTCCTCTAATTTACCCTCTTTTCATCTCCTTCTCCCCTTCTTTCCTACTTTGCTTTCCATTTTTGTGTTCTTCCTTCCCCTCTTTTTGTTTGTCTCTGGCTGTCGGTAACTATGTACGCACGTACGTTCCTACGCATGTATGTATATGTGCATGTGCATGTGTATGTACTTATGTATGCTTGTATATACATATGTTTGTGTACATTCGTACGTATATATGTACGCATGTACGTATGTATGAATGTACATATGTATGTACGCATGTATGTATGCACGTACGTATATATGTGCGTATGTATGTACGTATTTCCCGTGTTCGTGACGGGCGAGCCACCTCCTCCCGTCGATTCGTCCCAAACGCCATCAAACGCGATGGCTAACGATAACACACCATTGCCCGGGGCGATAAAAGATCAAATTAGAAGCCCCGCGCTAATGCCAAGATATTCAATTATGCTGTCCAAGTTCCCCTCGGAAAAACACAAAATTCCCCCTTCTTGCTTTTGAGATTTACGGGCTGCCCTCTTTCCCTCACCCTGGGCCCCCCCTCCCTCCCCTTCTCCTCCGTTCCCTTACCTTCGACCCCCACGCGCCCCTTGCCTCTCCCTCGCTCCCCACCCCCTCTCTATCCTTCCCGCTTACCTCCTGGGCCACCCTTCCCTTCCCGCTCACCCCCTGTGTCCCCTTCCCCTTCCCCTTCCCTTCCCTTCCCTTCCCGCTCACCCCCTGTGTCCCTTCCCCTTCCCCTTCCCTTCCCTTCCCTTCCCGCTCACACCCCTGTGTCCCTTCCCCTTCCCCTTCCCTTCCCTTCCCTTCCCGCTCACCCCCTGTGTCCCTTCCCCTTCCCCTTCCCTTCCCTTCCCTTCCCCTCACCCCCTGTGTCCTTCCCCTTCCCTTCCCTTCCCTTCCCGCTCACCCCCTGTGTCCCTTCCCCTTCCCGCTCACCCCCTGTGTCCCTTCCCCTTCCCGCTCACCCCCTGTGTCCCTTCCCCTTCCCGCTCACCCCCTGTGTCCCTTCCCCTTCCCGCTCACCCCCTGTGTCCCTTCCCCTTCCCGCTCACCCCCTGTGTCCCTTCCCCTTCCCGCTCACCCCCTGTGTCCTCTTCCCCTTCCCCTTCCCTTCCCGCTTACCCTCTGTGTCCCCTTCCCCTTCCCCTTTTCCTCTCGCTCACCCACTAAGTTCCTTCCCCCCCTCCTTACCGCTCCCTCCCCCTCCTATCTCCCCCCCCCCATCCCTCCTCCCTGGAGAGTTTCTTCTTCCTCCGGCTGGGAAGGTGAGGGGTGGGGCAGGGGTGGTGGGAGGGGGGGAGGTTTTTTTTAGCCACTTAGAAGAAGTGAATGAGGAAGGAAAAGAGTAAGAGTAGTATGGAGAAGAAGAATGAGAAGGAGACGGAAAATGAGAAGTATGAGAAGGAGACGGAAAATGAGAAGTATGAGAAGGAGACGGAAAATGAGAAGTATGAGAAGGAGACGGAAAATAAGGAGAAATATTGTCGTAGGTGAAATGAATATGGTGAAATAAACTAAAGTAGACATGTAGTATAAGTTACTATAGGGGGTGAACGCTTACTTAATAACAACCTGTACTGTAGTGGGTATCAGTGTAAGGAGTGTATCGAGCGTGTCATGAGGCTCCGAAATATGTTGGTCTCGTAAGTAAAGGACGGAACGTAACTGGATCTGCGAGGACGGATGAGGAGGTCGGAAGGTTTGGGGCAAAAAGAGGAGTATTTTGCTTACTCTTCCTTTCCTCATTCTTCCTTACCCCCCCCCCCCCCCCCGCCCTCTCTCTCCCTCTCTCTCTCTCTCTCTCTCTCTCTCTCTCTCTCTC
>NC_051386.1:47421436-47441436 GCF_015228065.2 Penaeus monodon | reverse complement strand
TGATCGCCGTCTCCCCCCCCCCCCTCCTCTCCATCCGTCCCTCCCTCCCTCCCTCCCTCCCTCCCTCCCTCCCTCTGTTTCCCCTCTTTTCCCCCACCCCTCTTTCCTCCCTCCCTACATCTCTCCCTCCTCCTCCCTCCTTTTCCTCTGTTTCCCCATCCTCTTTCCCCGACTTTACATCCGTCCCTCCCCCGGCGGTCGGCGTGTGGTGGAACTGTTTGTGCCCCGTTCGGGGTCGGTGACGTGTACCGAATAGGGGGTTGGATGATAGGGGTGGGGAGAGGTGTGGGGGGGGAGTGAGAAGAGAGAGGTGAGATAGGGGAGGGTAGAGGGGGAGTTGGGAGCAAAGGGTGTTGTTACCAGAGAGAGGGCGAGGGAGGGTGGCTGCGGGTGGGGGGAAGGGAGGTGTAGTTACTTAGAAGAGAGGGAGGTAACTGGAGTAAGGAGAAGGGTGAAGGGTGTAGAGACAGACAGACAGACAGACAGACAGACAGACAGACAGACAGACAGACAGACAGACAGACACACAGACAGACAGACAGACAGACACACAGACAGACAAACAGAGTGACAGACAAAGAAGCAGAAAGAAATGGTCGGGGGGTGGGGGGGATGGGGGAGGAGGTGGAGGGTGGCAACATGCTAGGACGGTGCCGCGGCTTCGGGGTTGAGAGAACGTCGGTTTTTGCAGAAGTTTCCGAGGGGAAAAGTCGCCACTGATGTAGGTGATGACGCTAATGAAGTTATGTATTATTCCTTTCCTTTCGCGATTTTGTTTTTCTATTCTCCACTTCTCCTTAAGTTCTCTGTTTTTCTTCTCTTCTTTCTTCTTCGTGGCGTCCTCTGAAATCAATGATTATGATATTGCATTTCCAAACGTCGTGAGAGCGCGTAGTATTCCCTTGCAAGATATCTTTAAAGATGTACTAGTGATGTTATGGTGTGTAGAAGGACGGAGGGGGAAATGGCGGGAGAAGAGGAGAAAAGAAGAGAGGGAAGGAGAGGAGAAGAGACGAGAAAGTAGAAAGAGAGAGAAGAGGAAATGAAATGAGAGGAGAAGTGGAGAAAAGACAATAGAGGTGAAAGAAAGGGAAGGGGGAGGGGAAGAATGGGTCAGTCTGGCGTATGAAGATTATGCAGCTTGTCTTAAGATGCCACTCGAATTCCGCCGAGACGCGCTAACGCGTTCCGCTCCGTTAGGAATGTAACCTAGCGTAGGTGAGTTCACCGATTGGTTTATTTGTATCTCATACACCTTGCCTCGCCGCGCCGGGATCATGATAACCCGAGTACCTGTAAGTGCGGGAGTCTGGTGCTTTCCGATAGGGAAATGGCCCTAAGTGAGAGTGGGCGATAAGACGGCGCGGCAAAGAGGTGCGGGACTGGTGCGTAGGAACGGCGTGTGTGGACGTTCCTTTGGTAGCACTTTCCCCTTAAGCAATAGCAGGCAGGAGCAAGCAGTAGCAAGCAGGAACAAGCAGTCCGTCTCTGATACGTGGTACTGCAGTAGGTTCTGAGTTGAAGTTTTTTTAAAGCCCTTTTTCGTGGGATGTGAACATATAAGTGTTGTGGATCTGAATGGGGCGAGGTGTCCCGTCTGTAGAGTAAGGAAGTGGGAAGGCTTTGTCCCTGGCCATCGCCTAAGCAGGATGTGGGGAACGCTCGTCGGCAGCAGGCGGCGGAGATAGCCAGGGGCGTGTCGGCTCTTGCAAGGGTTGATTCATCCCCACGGAGAGGTGCAGGGGCGGCGCGTCCCCCGCCGGCTGCTGCGCTCCCTTGCCGCCTGCGCCCCGCACGCCTCGCCCTGCTCCGCCTGATCGGGGCGATACGTGGTAATTAGTCAGCTGACTCGGAGTGGGGAGGCAGGCAAGCAAGCAGGTAGACAAGCAGGCAGGCAGGCAGGCAGCAGGCAGGCAGGCAGGCAGGCAGACAGACAGACAGACAGACAGACAGACAGACAGGCAGGAAGGCAGGCAGACAGACTGACAGGCAGGCAAGTTGGTTGACTGGCAGGCAGGCAGACAGATAGACAGGCAAGCATGCAAGCAAGAGAGAGAGAGAGAGAGAGAGAGAGAGAGAGAGAGAGAGAGAGAGAGAGAGAGAGAGAGAGAGAGAGAGAGAGAGAGAGAGACAGCGCAGTTAGACCACCTTGAGTTTTCATCAAGGGCACTTCGAGCTGACAGTGTTTGTGTAGCCTCTCGGGCGTGGCGGCTGTGGGCGCCATGCTCGTGTCTGACACACTTTGAGGGCCGGCAGAAGGCACGGCATTAATTCGACCTGTCACCTCCCTGCGACGTACCTGTCTGTCGCCTCCCATGGCTGACCCTCCCACAGGGGTCGAGTGGACACGGTCAGCGCCCCGATAATGGGATCCGCGGCTCTCCATTTTGTCATTTAATTATAAACCTCTCAGACACCTCCTTTCTAACGCGCAGGTCACGAGATTACAGGTCAGCGGGAAGTGTATTTTTCAACGCTTTGACCTCGCATACCCAGGTCACGACCCATCAATCACAAGCTGCTCTTACCTCTCCTCATTGTCACCTGCGCCCCCCCCCCGTATTCCACTCCTATACCCTCCCTGTCCTTACCTCCCCTCCGTCCTTCCTTTACTCCCCTTTGGCCTCCCCTCTCGCCCTTCCACTCTACCCCTCTCCCTTCTCCCCCCGATAGTCTGAGTGATGTAACTGTCGAATAGTCCCCCCCTCCCTCGCCCTTATCTCTCGCAAGATGCCATCTCCTCATAGATCCCCTTATGACATCTTGAGCGCGCTATTGGCTGAGTGCGGCGCGCGCGCCTCTGGCTCCGCCTTATTCTCCCGATCGCCCCTCCTTCACCCTGCCTTCCTCATCGCCTTCACTATCTCCTCATCATCTCTCACATCGCCTCTTCACATCTCATCTATTCTCATCCATCTCCTATAGTCATCATATCACTCTAGCAATATCACATCCCATCATCATCTCCGCTCATCATCATCATCTGCACGCCAAATGCCGATCGTCCTTAAGTTATTGTTTACATATGAGGGATTTTGTTGTTGTTGTTTTAATTGCATTATTCGTTTGTCATGCAATACCACTATATATCTTTCTTAATTATTATATCATATCATCATCATTATTATTATCATATTATCTATTATCATATCATCATCATATTTCACATTCATTATCAGTCTTTGATTTATCATCTATCACGTGATCTCATATTTTTCCTCACCATCTGAATGTGACCGCATCCTCTAAAGAGTAACAGATGGCCATGTGTTGTGTTATTTCATCTAAACTTTTTATGAACAATGAACTAACATAAATCCTCTTTTTCTTATTCTTACTTCTTATCTATTATCTATTATCTCATCTATTATCTTCTTCTACGCTGTCTCTCTCATTTTCTCTTTACTTGTTATCCGTTCTCTTTCTCTCCCTCTCCCCTCTATTCGTCTTAAAATACAGTGTGTGTGATTTATATATTACTACACTAATCATAATCTTCTCTATCTCTCTCTATCTCTCTCATCATTTCTCTCATCTCATCTACTTATTATTTATACTTTATATATTTATTATTATTCTTATATACTTATTATATATAATATATATATATATTATATATATATATATATATATATATATATATATATATATATATATATATATAATATATATATATATATATATATATATATATTATATATATATATATATTATATTATATATATATATATATATATATAATACATATATACATATATATTTCTCACTCCTATTCCCTGTCTCTTCCATTCCCTTTCTTCCTCTCCCGCTTTCCACCTTTCCCCTCTCTCCCGCCTTCCTCGCCGGCCAACATACACAGTTCACAATTTTACATTCATTTGTTAATTTTTTGAATGGGTGGTGGGAGGGCGAGGGGCAGGGGGGGGGCTCTATTTTACGAGGTAGTTAGTGAAGGGCGAGGCAGTGTGGCTAGCATCGTTTTTTTTTTTCTTGCTTTTTTTTCTGCCTTCTTTTTTTTTTTTACGTCCGTTCCTCATGGCATCTACTCCCCGCTTCCTCCTCTCTCTCTTCTCTCTCTCCTCCCCTCTCTCTCCTCCCTCTCTCCTCTCTCTCTCTGCTCTCTCTTTTCTTTTCCTCTGCTTCCTCCTACTCTCTCCCTCCTACTCTCCTTTTCCTTTCCCGATCGTATATTTCATGTTCTTCCTGCAGGCTACCGGAGCGGTGGTATCTCTGTTCATGTATTTACCCTACTTCTTTCCCTCTCCCGGTTTTCTTATCCTCTCTCCTTCCTCCTCCTCCTCCTTCCTCCTCTCTCCTCTCCTCCTCCTTCTCTCTCCTCTCTCTAACCTCCTCCTCTACTCTCCTTTACTTTTCTTTTTCTCTCTCTTCCTGCCTGCCCAACATGTTAAATTTTTCTGTATTTCATTCCTCTTTCTGCCCTTCCTTTTCCCCCCTCTCTCTCTCTCTCCTCCTCTCCTCCTCTCCTCCTCCTCTCTCCTCCCCCTCCTCTCCTCTCTCTCTCTCTCTCCCCCCTCCTCTCCGCCCCCCTCTCTCCTCCCTCCTCTCCCTCCCTCCTCTCCCTCCCTCCTCTCTCCTCCCTCCCTCCCTCCCTCCTCTCCTCCCTCCCTCCCCTCTCTCTCCCTCCCTCTCTCTCCCTCTCCCTCTCTCTCTCTCTCTCTCCTCTCTCTCTCTCTCTCTCTCTCTCTCTCTTCTCTCACCCTCCTTTCCCTCCCCTCTTCTCCCTCTCCCTCACTTTCTCCCTCTTCACCCCCCTCTCTCCCTCTTTCCCCTCCTCATCCCCTTTTCTCCCTCTCTCCCTCTCTCTCCTACTCATCCCCCCTCTCGCCCTCTCTTTCACGCCAAGGTGTTATTTACACTGCAGTTTCCTCGTCTTGTGCCGACGGTGAGAATAACAGCAAGTGGCAAACACCCTCCAGGTATTCTTAGCGTTTGAGTGAACTACGGCCCGGGATAAGTGGTGTTCCTAAAATACCGTCTTGTGTTCCTCTGGATATATATCATTGTGCGATGTATATCAGGCGGTTTCACTAAGAAATTTGCATTTTTTTCGTGTTTTATGCATGTGGATGTGTAGATTTTTTTTCTGACGCTATGCTAATTGCAGCCGCATTCCTTAGTTATGTATGCGATTCACGTACGGTTGGGCGGGGGGCGTGTTCGGTGGGCGGTGGCGGTGTCGTGGGTGTGCTTGGTGGCACCCGATACCCTTGTGTGTGTGTGTGTGTGTGTGTGTGTGTGTGTGTGTGTGTGTGTGTGTGTGTGTGTGTGTGTGTGTGTGTGTGTGTGTGTGTGTGTGTGTGTGTGCGCGTGCGCGCCAGTGTCTGCGTATGTGTGTGAAAATGAGAAAAGAAGAGAAAGGGGAGAAAATAAACATTGGGAGTATTAGCGAATGTTGTACAAGAATGTCACGCGTGCACGAATGAATGAATGAATGAATGAATGAATGCAAGCAAGTATGTACGTGCTTGTGTGTCCTTGTGTGCGCCGCTGGGTATCATGAGCGACACAGACCTTCTTTATGGACAGCGGCATATACGTGGCTCGCGGTGGCTCACAAGCACGCTACTGTGGTGCGACTCGTGACCTTGTGCCGGGCCGGGATTCGTGGCTGACCAGGCTCAAGGTGACATCGGGCGAGGAGAAGGACCTGCTTCGCTCAGTATCGGGGAGTCACTTGCGCAGGGTAGGGAGGGAGGGAGAGGGAAGGAGAGGGGGTATAGGGAGAGGGGAGAGGGAGATGGAGGGTATGGGTATGGGTACCGGGAGGGGGGGAGGGAGAGGGAAGAAAGAAGAGGGAGAAAGAGAGATGGAGAGAGAGGGAGAGGGGAGAGAAGGAGGAAAGGGGAGTGGGGAGAGGTTGGAGGAAGTGGGGTTGGGGGAAGAGGGGGAAGAAGTTTGAGAGGTGGAAATGAGAGACTCGGTATATATATATATGAGGAGCCATGTGCTAACTGCCGGCGGACCCATTCCAGCCAATGAAGAATAATGGGAAGGATTTGGAATCGGAATTGGTGTAAGATGGGCGGAGAGGAGGGGGGCACCCTCCTTCCCCTTCTCTTTCTCTAACCTCTCATGTTTTCTCACACTCGCCTTCCGTCTCCTCGCCCTCTGCCCTTTCCTCCTCCTCCCCCTCCCCCCCTTCCCCCTCTCCCTCTACCATCCTCCCTTTTCTCCCTCTCCCTCTCCGTCTTCCGTCCCCCCCCTATTCTCCTCTCCCTCCTTTCTTCTCTCCTCCTCCCCTCTCTCCTTCTCCCCTCCTCCTCCCCCTCTCCCTCTCCCCTCCTCCCCCTCCTCCCCACCCCCTCTCCCCCCTCCCCCCTCCTCCCCGGCGCTCCTCGATCCCTTTGATGAAGACCACTCGAAGTGAGGCAGCGAGCGAGTTTTGGGTTTTCGAGTTATTTTGAATAGGGCGTTTGTGCCTTGATTAAGACATTTAAGATTTTTGGAGGCGATGATTATAATGATTAATATTTTGATTATAATGATGATATTTTAGTTATGATAATTAATATTTTCAGATTATTCGTTTATTTCGTATGACTTTAACATTCCTATTTTCATCATTATCATCATGTCACAAATCGGTCAAATATAATTTCCTGTTGTCTTTTTACAGTTCATCCTCATATTCCCTACGATTTTGTGTACATAAAAACATAATATAAGTTATGACTATAAGTATTAAGATAGACAAGCAAACATACAAACAATCAGACAGATAGGTAGACAGGCAGACAGACACACAAACAAACAGACAGGCACACAAATCAACGGATATTTATTCGTGAATGCGCATAGATAGACAGGCAGATAGATGAATGGATCTACACATACCGCTGTCGGCTCCAGCAGAAAACAATCGCCCGGAATAATCAAAAGTAGAGCTTCAAACGCGTGATTTGTGATGAAGCCATATAAAAGCTTCACGTCTGTTATCCCTTCATCGAGCAGCTGATATGAACCTTGCACGCGAATGGGAAAAAACATATTTGCATACATAGGCTAAATGACGCGGGATGGCGGCACGCGCAGGTCGGTCGGTGCTTCGTGAATAAATATCCTTTTGGGGATAAGATCGCGGGATGCATTCGTCAGGCCTTAGCGCGGGATTAGAAGCAATGGGGTTTGATAGGACGGGATGGATGCGCGGACGTCGGGGGAGGAGGAGATGGGTCAGTGAGCTTCGGGCGCCGCGGTGTTGGCGTTGAGGTGTTGGGTTGGGTTGACGGAGGTGTTGGTTCAGGTGATGCTGCGAGAGAGAGGCTGGGGGGCAGGATATTATAGCATAGAGATTAGATGATTTGAGATTATCTGATTATTAATGTGGTGGTGTTTTATGGTTCGTTGGAATCTGATGATGAAAGCGCGTTTATGGTTTGATTCTTATTTCGGAGCTGATTTCATGAGAGCTTTGTTGTTTTAGCGTTTTTTTTAAGGCTATGATTAGCAAAAGAGGAAGTGCTAACAGCGGGCATGAAGACGTAGGTGACAGGAATCCCCGGGGGAGGAGGAGGGGGGGAGGGCGGCGGGCGTGTGGTCTCTGCGAACCATCTGGAGGACAAGCCAAATATTGGTAGTTGATCCTGGTCGCTCGAGGGCTGTTTGTGGTGGCGGCGTTGACGGGGCTGAGTGGCCATCAACACGGGCTTCACAGGGACCGTCGCGCGCCCCTTCCTCGCCTCCTCCAGGCGCGCCGCGACCCGTCGGCCATTACGGCCTGTTGTGATACCGGCGGACCACACAGGGGCCATCGGCGCCGCCCCTTTTTTCGTGTGTCCCTCGTTCGCCTTCTCTGTTGTTCCTGGGCGTCGCGGCACCTAAATCAGCGTGGGCGTGAGGGGCTGACGGGTTGGGTCTGTCGATGGGCGGCGTGGGTGGAAGCTACTCATGCGCCGGCCCGACCTGGCTCTGTTGTCTCTCACAATAGTTGTCGCGAGCTTATTAGTGTACTCTCTCTCTCTCTCTCTCTCTCTCTCTCTCTCTCTCTCTCTCTCTCTCTCTCTCTCTCTCTCTCTCTCTCTCTCTCTCTCTCTCTCCTCTCTCCCTCCCTCCCTCCCTCCCTCCTACCCTCTCCCTCTTTCCCCCCCTCTTCCTTCTCCCCCCCCCCTCCTCTCTGCCGATGCTTGAGACAAGAGTAAATAAAAGAAAATGTCGGAGCAAAATACGTCCCTTTCCGGTCTTCCTCGTGAATCATATTCTTTCTGTTCCCTGTTATCTCCTCGGGACTAATGCGAGATCATCCAGTGTCGCGGCGGCCCCTTTCTTGCCTCGCCTTAGCCAGGTTTTGCAATCAGCGCCCTCGGGCCCGGGGTCCTTTCTCGGGTTTCCTTCGGGCGCAGGACATGCTCTCTCGCGCGGGATGGCCACTGGGGCGGACATGCCCTACGTTTTTTTTCTTTCTTCTTCTTCGTTGTGTTACGTACTTCATTTCTATTCCAGTGCGTGGGGGCTTCTCTTATGCTTTCTCTTTCTTTTTCTCTTTCTTTCTCGCTTTCTCTTCTTTTTCTCTCTCTTTCTCTTTCCCTTTCTCTCTTTCTCTTTCTTCTTTCTCTCTCTCTCTCTCTCTCTCTCTCTCTCTCTCTCTCTCTCTCTCTCTCTCTCTATATATATATATATATATATATATATATATATATATATATATATATATATATAATGTCTCAGTCTCTCTTTTCAGCATGGCTTCCTGTTTCTTCCTTCTCCTTCTCCTCCTCCTCCTCCTCCTCCTCCTCCTCCTCCTCCTCCTCCTCCTCCTCCTCCTCCTCCGTCTTCATCATCATCTCCTTCCCTCCCTACCCCCCCTCCCACCCATCACCCTGCGCCTACTCCTGGCTGAGCGTCTTCCGACCGAGAGCGCGCTCAGCCCGTGGATTTACGCGAGGCGAATGCGCGGCGCGACGGAAGCTGCGCGCACCGTTTACGACTAATAAATGCCCGTGTTTGTTTGTGTTCCGGAGAAGGCGCTGAAGAACGCAGAAGTGTTCCCCTCAGCCCTCTCGCCGTTCCCCAAAGTCGTTTACAAATGGCCGAGACCCGTGTTTGCCAACTTTGCCGAGTCCGCGTTTTCTATTTTTTACGGGTGACTTAACATTTTGATGGTCTCCTGGAGAGGGGATGGGGGGGAGAGGGGGTGGATTGAAGGTTAGGGAGAGGGGAAGGGGGAGAGGGAAGAGGGGAGGGAGAGGGTGGATACGAGGGGGAAAGAGGAAGGGCAGTGAGGATGGAGAAGAGAAGGGAGAGAGGAGAGAAGGGAGAAAGGAGAGAAAGGAGAGGGTGAGAGGAGGGAGGGGGGAGCTCAGATGACGAGGTGCTTAAGCTCCCTGTTGATAACTGGCGACGTGGTTTAACTACGATGTTTGTCTTGTCGGGGTTGGCAGAGGGTGGGGGTTAGGATGGGGGGGGGGATTCATGTGTGAGAAAGGGGCGTTTTTTCTAAGCGTTCCATTTGTCTTATCTATGCTTCTCGTAAATCATTTTTAAAGTGTTGTCTTGATACACATTCTCCACGCCTCGAAAGGAATGAAAAAGGGAAAATTCTGCTATTTAGTTTTGCGATGTAGACGTTTAAAGCGGTAATCACGACATTGAAGAAAAACAAAGACAACAAATAGAAAATAGAATATAGAATATTTTTGCTGTCACGGGTGTATGTACATATAATATTGTCTGATCCTACATGACAGTGAAGATCCTAGTCTGAATAAACGAGAAAGAAAATGAGAGAGAGAGAGAGAGAGAGAGAGAGAGAGAGAGAGAGAGAGAGAGAGAGAGAGAGAGAGAGAGAGAGAGAGATTTGAAGAGAGAAAGAGAGAGAAACGGAAACGACGACATTGATGGATGTTGCGCCCACGCGAAGGTGCCACTCGGGTGCCACTCGGGCTAAAGACCTATGAACTCGGAGGAAACATTGTCAGCGTGCCGCGCATACTGAAAATTTGGTAGCTAATGATCACGTGTTCCTCGGCATTGGTAGGAGGAGTTGGTCATGAGCTGTTTAAAAACGGGGGCGAGGGAGAGGGAGAGGTAGAAGGAGAGGGAGATTTAGAGTGAGAATGAGAAAGAGAGAGAGAGGGAAAGACACAGAAAGGGCGGAGATTTAGATAAAGAAGGAGAGAGAGATAGTTACAAAGACCAGAGACAAACAGAAACAGAGATAGAGATAGAGACAGCGAGAAAGAGAGAACGAAGGGAGAAACGCGGTCGAGGCTGTGAATGTTAGAAACGAAGGGAAGAAAGAGGGCCGAGGACGAGGCGCGGCGAATCCATGAATGGGGTAAAATGCGTTGACGGAGAGATGACATCTTGAGGCAGGCAAGGAGGATTTGGTTGGTTCGAGGCGGATGAAGAATCTGAATCCGTTGTTCGCGGTTTCAGGGGGTAAATAGAGATAGAATGAGGAAGTATAAAGGAATGAGAGAGGTAGAGGTAGATATACAGAAACAGAAAGAGACAAAGAGAGAAAAATAGAATGAACAAGCCTGAGTAGTAGAGGTAGAGAGAGGGGGGGGGGAGAGAGGGGAGGAAGAAGGGGAGGAAGAGAGGAGGGGGGAGAGGAAGAAAGAGAGAGAGTAAGAGGGAGAGAAAGAGAGAAAAAGTAAGAGAAAGAGAGAAAGTGAGAAAGAGAGAAAGAGTGAGAAAGAGAGAGAGAGAGAGAGAGAGAGAGAGAGAGAGAGAGAGAGAGAGAGAGAGAGAGAGAGAGAGAGAGAGAGAGAGAGAGAGTGATATGGGAAGAAAGGAGCCTGACAGGGAGAGGAAAAAGGCTTTTGGGTTAACGATCCCAGCGCTGAGGATTTTTTGCTGAGGTGATCATGGCTACACTGATGCTTCGTGGTGCTCCTCGTGACTGCCTTCGAAATGTTCGCTTTGGTATTTTATGTGGGAAGATATTCTCTCTCTCTCTCTCTCTCTCTCTCTCTCCTCTCTCTCTCTCTCTCTCTCTCTCTCTCTCTCTCTCTCTCTCTCTTATATATCTATTATATATTATATATATATATTCATATATATATATATATTATCATATATTTCTCTCTCTCGCTATTTCCCTATCTCTCTCTCTCTCTCTCTCTCTCTCCTCCTATCTCTCTATCTATTTCTCTCTCTCTTTCTCCCTCCTCCATCACCACTCACCACCTCCTCCTCCTCTCTCCTCCTCCTCCTCCTCCTCCTCCTCCTCCTCCTCCTCCTCTCCCTGTCAAGCTTTCTTCTCTCTCCCTCTCTTCTTCCCTTCCTCCCTTCCTCCACAACTCTATCCCGCTTCCCCTTCCTCTTCCCCTTCCCCCCCCCCCTCTTCCCCTTCTCCAGAGCGCCAGTTGCAATGCTTTTCGGGCTAATGCTTATTGCAGAGGGATGCCCGTTGTTGCAAGAGGCCCGTGCTTAGCATTCCGGGTGTGGCAAGCAAGGGGTCGGCGCAGGGGTCAGCGGATGCCATCAGTAAGGGATGGTCCAGCTGGGCCTACATCGCCCTCGTTAATTCTCGCGGCGGAGGCTGTCACGGGCGGCGTCCCTCGCGCGCATGCGTGGTGGGCGGGGTTGTTCGGTTTCATTTTTGGTAGGTGTGCTGATTTGATTTGTTTGTTTGTTGTTTATCGGTGTAAGTGTTTTTTAATTATTATGACCTGGTTGAACAGTGGGTTTAGCGAAAGTACATTGTAGAAGGAGAGAGAGAGAGAGAGTGAGTGAGTGAATGTGTGTGTGCGAGAGCGCGAGCGCGCATGAGAGAGAGAGAGAGAGAGAGAGAGAGAGAGTAGAGTGGATGAGTAGAGAGAGAGAGAGTGTGGGTGGTGTTGTGTGTGTATGTGTGTTGGGTGGTGATGATGTAGTGTATGGTAGTGTGATGTGATGTAGGATGATGTGGTGTTGTGTGTGTGTGTGTGTGTGTGTGTGGTGTGTGTGTGTGTGTGTGTGTGTGTGTGTGTGCTGGCGCCGCTCGTGCGTATCTGTGTCTGTATGTGTATCTTTGTCTGCGCGCGTGCGTATTGAGGGTGTGCCCCCTCGCCCTTATCCGAGGGCCGCTGTGGTCGCAGCATGTCAAGCGCCGGACACGGGTGGGAGGGACGCGGGCTTGAAAGAGGCCGACATGGCGACCCGGACGGAGACGGAGGAGGCCAAAGGGCGGAGAAATGCTGGGGGCGAAGAGACGGGGGAGGGGAGGGGGAGAGGGAGTGGGAGAGGGAGAAGGAGGGGTGTTGAAGGAGTTGAGTATCCGAATGAGGGATTGGCAATCGAAGGCTTTTGGAGGACGGCGGCGCTGGGGCGGTGACGGGCGCGGGGATCATCCATCAGGGGGGAGAGAGGGGGGGGGGAGGAAAGCATTCGCAGCTGGCTGGGAGAGGGAGCGGGGGGAGGGGAGGGAGAGGCAGAAGGAGAGGAGGACAGGAGGGGGGAAAGGGAAGAGGAGAGAAGGAGGTGAGGGGGAAGGAGGGAGAGGAGGATAGAGAGAGAGGGAGACGGGAGGAGAGGATGAGGAGATGGGGAAAAGGAGATGAGGGAATATACAGGGATGGGGAGAAGGAGAGAATTGTTAAACGTAAGTGAAATAAGGACTCCTCCAGTGAAGAAAGTTAGTAAGAAGAGGAATAGGAGATAATCAGGAAAAAAAAAACGAGGAAGAAAGAACAGAGAGAGAGGAGACAGACGCAGACACAGACACAGAGACCGAAAAAAAAATCACCAGGTTAAGGAAACAGAAGCAAACGAGAAAGAGGATGTGGAGGAAGGAAGGAAGAGGGGAAAACCGGCGGAGGAAGGGGAAAGGGGGGGGGTGAGGGGAAGCTGTCTGAAGAACGACAAACATATTAGCAACAACAAATGGGCGAGAGGGAGGAAGTTTGGGGGAAGAGGAAAAACCGAAGAGGGCTTTTAAACTCCATCTGTATCGGGGGACGGGAGGAAGTGGAACAGAAGTGGAAAGCGGAAGGAATGTGCAACAAATGAGAATGTGATAAAACTGTGCAATAAAGATGTACATAAAGACAAATGTACAGCAAAAAGTAATAAGCAATAAAATGCACGTAAAGGAAAATTGTGTAGTAAAATGTAAAAAAAAAGAAAAATGTACTCAAAGGAAAATGTACAATAAAATACGAACGTGCTACAAAGTCAATTTTACGACAAAAAGAAAAATGGACGGACGGACGAGGTTGTAGCGAAAATGTTCAAGAATAACGGTGACGAATGCAGGGCGAAGAGGAGGAAATGCCAAGAAGTGCAAGACGAGAGACACAAGGAAAATCGCGACAGAAGAAAATAATAAAGATGAAAATTAAAGATGAAGGCGGTGCTGGCAGATAAGAATGATAAGGAAAGAAAGAAGAAATAGAAAATAAGGATTGATCCTTGTCTATTTTTGCTTTCGAATAATGATACGATTTACAATAGTGATAATGATAATAATGATAATAATAATGATGATTATGAAGATAATTAGAAGTATTATTATAATCATAATTATAATAATGACGATGAAGTAGTAGTAGTAATACTCGTATTAATGTAATAGTAACATAAGGATAATTTTTAGATTTTCCTTTTAAGGAAGGCCGATGTAATATTATGCGAAGCTTATAAGCAAATAATTTAGAAAAAAGATCCCATTTTAAAAATAAGTTGAAACCAAAGCGTCGCTATGCATCGCCGTCCATTAAGGCAAAAGACAGTCACGTTGGCGAGTCCCAGTCACGTTCAGAGTCAATCACGCACAGCCCCCTTGTCTACACGTGGAAGGAAGACCACGCACGTTCACACTCGCCTATTCATAAAAGTGTGGAAATCCTCGTACTTATAAATTTCGATACTCGTACTCGCTGCTCGCTGAACTCGTCCACGCTCGTGCTCACGTACGGGGACATGCCCGTGCTTATAGACATGCAGGTATACGTACAGTAAATACATATACGAAGACTCTCATTCTTAAACTCACTCACTCTTTCTCTAATAAAGATGATAGTAATTGTAATAGTTATAAGTAATTGTAATTATGATAATGATAATGATAGTGATAGTGTTATCATTATTATAGTTTTTGATATTATTATTATTATCATTATTATTATTATTATTATTATTATTATTATTATTATTATTATATCAGTAATATTGAAAATGGTAAAAAACTCGAGGAAGGAGGAAAGGCGTTACGCTCCGAGAACAGGATGCGAAGGATCAAATAAAGAGAATTAAGTGATAAATGGCGGAGGATTAGGAGGTGAGAGGAAGTCGAGAAGGTGCCAAGAAAAAGAGGGGACGAAGAGGCGAGGGCGCGCGGAGGAAGAAGGGCGGAAGGGGAAGGAGGGAAGGGAAGGAAGGAGGGAGAAAAGGGAGAAGGAGGAGGCGGAGGGGGAAGGAAGGAAGGGGCGGAAACGGAGGGAAGGGGCGGGAAGGAGGGCGGGAGGGGAAAGGAGGAGGGAAAAAGTGGAGAAGGGGAAGGAAAGGAGAGGGAGGAGGGGTGGGTGGAAAGGAAAGGAAGGAGGGAGAAAGGGTAGGAGAGGAGAGGGAAGGAATAGTGAGGAGGAGAAGAAAGGGAAAGGCGAGGAGAAAGGAAAAGGAAAAGGAAAGTCAGGAGGAGAGGGGGAGTTGAGAGGAAGAGAGGACAGAGACGAATAGAAAGGAGGAGGAGAGGGATGAAAAATGAGGAAGGGGAAGAAATGACGAGGACGAAAGGAAAGACATGGAGGAAGAAAAAGATAAAAGTGCGGAAAGAAGAGGAGGAAGCAAGACAGAAACTGAATGGGAAGGAAGAGGAGGAAAAGCGAAAGAAAGCAAAAAAGAAGAGAAAGAAACAAGAGAACAAAGAGAGGACAGGGAGGAGGAAGGGAGAAGCAAGAATAATGTGTTGGAAGCAGGGAAACAAAAGAAACAAAAACAGAACAAAAAATAAGAGGAAAGAAATGGAATTGGAAGAAAAGGAATTAGAGAAAATGAGCAAATGGAGCAAGGAAAGCGAGGCGAAGCGAATGTAAAGAGAGAGAGAGAGAGAGAAAGAAGGAGAAGAAGAACAATCGGGAAGGACAAAGGAATGTGACTGACGTGGGAGGGGGGGGAGAGGATATAGGGGGGAGGGGGTAGAGGATATAGGGGGGAGGGGGTAGAGGATATAGGGGGAGGGGGAGAGAATATAGGAGAAGGGGGGGAGGATATAGGAGAAGGGGGTAGAGGATACAGAAGAAGCGGGGTAGGATAAAGGGGAGGGGGGAGGATATAGGGGGGGAGGGGGGCTGCGATACTGAAGACGGCGAGGAGGAGGTCCTTAAGGATGCTATTAGAAAGATGAACATTAGTTTGTGTCTCCGGATACCCTCTTTTCTCGCTTTCTTTTCTTTTTCGTTCTTTATCTCTGTTTATTTACTTATTTCCTTTCTTTATCTTTTTTCTTTTCTTTTTTTTTCCTTTGTTTATTTACTTATTTCTTTCCTTTCTCATTCCTTTCTTTTCTGTTTTATTTCTTTATTTATTAATTATTATTTATTATTATATCTTCCTTTTCTCCTTTTTTTTCCTTTTACGGGCCTAGTAATTTATTTTTTTATGGAGCTTAGTTGTTCGTGTTAATTTTTGTTTGTGAGAGAAATGGTTTTTTAAAGGTTTTTAAGGTAATTTTTTGAGAAAGAAGGTCCCGGTTGGCGTTTTAAGTCGAGTCAATGTGTTCTTTTGCAGGAGTATTAGTCAGGGCGTGAGAGGAACATGTGTTTAACACTCATCCTGGTAATGATCTGGGTGTCATGCGGCCCTCTCCCCTCTCCCCCCTTCCTCTCCCCTCTCCCCCCTTCCTCTCCCCTCTCCCCTTCCTCTCCCCTCCCCTTCCTCTCCCCTCCCCCTTCCTCTCCCCTTTCCCCCCTTCCTCCCCTCACTCTCGTTTTCTCTCCCGGTTTAACTTTTTTTTCCGCTCGTGTCATGGTAGTTCACTTGGATTTTTTTTCTCTCTCTCTCTTTCCTCTTCCTTTTTTGTCTTCTCTTCTACTATCTCCTCTTTTTTCTCTTCTGTCTTTCTCTTTCTCTCTTCTCTTCTCTTCTCTTCTCTTCTCCTCTCCTCTCTTTCTCCTCTCTCTCCTCTTCCTCTCTCTCCTCTTTTGACTTCTCTCTCTCCCTCTCCTCTTCCTCTTCCTCTCTCTCTCTTTTCTCTCTCTCTCTCTCCTCTCCTCTCCACTTCTCTCTTCTCCTCTCTTCTCCTCTCCTCTCTCTCAGTTTCCTTCCCTCTCTCCCACTTCCCTCTCTTCCCGTTTTCATTTCCTATTTCTTTATCTTTTCCCCGATTTCTGCTTTCATTCTTCCTCTCTTCCGCCTTCCATTTCGCCGATATTCCCCTTCCCTTTTTATTCATCTTCTCCCCGATTTTCCTTTTCTCATACATTTTCGCCATTTACCAAGATTTATGATAAACTTCTCGAGCCAAAAAAAAAAGAGAATAAAACGCACCGAAGCAGCATAAAAGACCAAAAAAAGAAAGAAAAAAAAAGGAAAACGAAAATGGAATTTGAAAGCCAGTGACCCGAAGCCAAGGAAAGGTAAGAAACGGCCAGGGGATGGGGTGGGGGGGGGGGGGAAATGACATTTAAAAGTCAATTCTCTATCATAATCAAGTTCACATACTTTTCCTTTAAGAAGACGGAAAAAAGTTAAGTAACAAGGCCGCGCTCCGGCTGACCGTGGCCGCCTGCCAGTGAGTGACAAGACAACTTTAACTGTACTCCATTTCCTATAAATAAATTCACAGTTATTGACAAGGTACACTCGGGGTAGGGAGTAGGGAGGGGCTGGACGGGGGGGGGGGGGTTGCAGATGTAGTTGTCTGCTGTTGCAAAGTGTAATGGCATGCATTGATCACCCTTAATATACCTCATTTTGGGATTGAATTTGGGAGGGAAACGAGTTTTTCATTTTCCGTCCAAAGTTCCGCGATGACGTGACGGCGGCGCGGGTATTGTGTGCGGATTTTGCGGCCGGGGTTACTTTGTCTCTTCTTTTCGTCCTGTGTCTTTGTTGTGGGTGATAGTTGCGTCTGCTGATGATGGCTTTTGTTGCTGGGGATGGTGTGTGGATGTGATTACACTTGCCTTGTCTGTTTGTTCTTTTGTTGGTTGGGGAATTTGTTTGCGAAGAATTACGTTCTCTACATTCTTGTGTAACATTTTCCTTCTTTTCGTTTCAGGTAAGAACCGGAAGGCAGAGGCGCAGGTGCATCGGCGCTTCCCCTGCGCGCTCCCGCCGCAGCTGCGCCCGGTGAGGCCGTCATTAGCGGCCGACCTCTCGCGGCGGAGGGAGAGGCCCCCCGCGTCGCCGAGGCCCGCGGAGACGAGGGGCGGAAGCTCTCACGGCCAGGCACCACACGTGTGACGGTGCCGCTCCCGTGACCGAGTTTAACCTGGTACTCTCTCTCTCTCCCTCTCCTCTGCCCCCTCCATCTCCCCTCCCCGTCCTTCGCCTACCCCATCCCCCACCTTCGCCTACCCCTTCCCCCCTCTCCGCCTACCCCTTCCCCCTTCTTCGCCTACCCTTTCCCCCCTCTTCGCCTACCCCTCCCCCCTTCTTCGTCCCTTCCCCCCTGTCGAGCCAAGGCCTTCAACCCTGAGCCATGGTAATTTCATACGCCCGCGTCCAACTAGTGTCACTCACGCCCACCCAGCTTCGCGGGGGGAAGGGAGGGGGGGGGGACGGCGGGATGAGAGGAAGTAGCCAATTAGAGATCGTCGCTCCCTACCGAAATCCAATAGGGTTTGGCTTTATTTAGTTTTCTCCGAGGATTTGGCCTTTATGACGGATTTCCCCCGGCGTGTTGGAGGCCCCAGGGGCGTCTGGAGGTTGCGAAGGAGCCGCGCATGTGTTTCACTTAATTGATCAGGAGCTCGGAGTATCTTGTAGGGTGATCTCTATTAGGATTAATGAGAAATCCTTATATAGGCTGACGCGCGTAGAATCAGGTGGCCGGCCGAGTTAAGTATCCGGAGTGATTTAAAGAAGTTGCAAAGACCAGTCTCGTCCCACAAGCAAGTGACACACGGTTGCACGGGCGGCGTCGCTCGCTTTGCATAATGGGACTCCGAACTTTGAGCAGTTTGGCTTGCAAAGTGAAGCGATCTGGATTCCGCGAGGGGGAGGAAACGCGCGCCGAAAAAGCCGCGTTCATTTTTTGGCGCTCTCTCATCTTGTGTTCGCGAGCGGAGTTGACGAGGCAGTTCGGCCGGTAATGAGGCGAGTACCAGGTACCAGCCAGGTAGCGGCCGGGAGCTCATTGGTTGGCCGGAGTAATTAGTGATCTCGGCGGCGATATCGAGCCTTCTGAAACAAACGAACAAATACACACGCATGCACACACGCACACGCACACGCACACGCACACGCACACGCATACACACACGCACACGCACACACGCACGCACACACACACACACACACATATATACACATACACATACACATATACATATACACATACACACATACACACCACCCTCTCTCTCTCTCTCTCTCTCTCTCTCTCTCTCTCTCTCTCTCTCTCTCTCTCTCTCTCTCTCCTCTCTCTCTCTCTCTCTCTCTCTCTCTCTCTTGTCTCTCTTCCCCTTTCCCCCCTCCCTCTCCAGTTGACCTGCTCCAACCCTCTGTCACCACCTTGGGACGTCCTTCCCCTTCGCTCTCTGTCTCTTCTTTAACCACTGTCAACTCTTTGCTCTTTTAAACTTAGGCTTCAATGCTCCATACTGACTGTTCATCGTCCTTCGCCCATTTGCTCTCGCAGGATCGCTCTAATCTACGATTATTTCTCTTATACGCCTTCTCTTTTTTTTTCCCCTTTTTTTCTCTCTCTCCTCTTCTTTTCTCCTATCTATTTCTTCGGGCGGCATCATCGTCTCCTGCGTCCGCCTGTATTTATTTTCCCGCCTTGTGCTTTGTTAGTGTTAGGCCTCCTTTTGCCGAGATGGCGTCAAGCCGCCCCTCCGCCGCTCACCTCTCAGCAGGTTTTAGAGGTGTCGTTATCCGGCGTGATGTTCGAACCGCGAGCTTCATACACTACTCACGCAGCGCTACATCCCCGGCTGGCGCGCGACGGCGGCGCGCGCAGGCGACGACACACCGCAGCGACCTTTACGCGGACGGGCACCTTACGCCCAGAGCCTTGGGATACAGAGACGATGATAGGTGCGGAAGGTGGCAGACTTCGCGCGTGGGCGATGCTAAGAAGGGCAAAAAAATGGGGGCGATGATTATGCACATATACGCCTATCCTAATTTTTTTCCCCTTGTTTTTTCCTTCCTTTCTTTTCTGCCTGATATATTTCTTCGGGCGGCAGATGGCGGCGGAGCGGGAGCGGGAGGGAGGGAGGGGGGGGATGTATTTATTTTCCCGCCTTGTGCTTTGTTAGTGTTAGGCCTCCTTTTGACGAGGGATGAGGAGAAGCAGCCCGCCGCTCACCTCTCAAGAAAAGGGTTAAGAGGGTGTCGTTAATGCCGGCGATGATGTAGTCGAACCGCGAGCTTCAATACACTACTCACGCAGCGCTACATCCCCGGCTGGCGGCGACGGGCGGGCGGGCGGGCGAGGGCGACGACACACCGCGCACCTTACGCCCACGAGCACCTTACGCCCACGAGCACCTTAGGGAGATTACAGAACGATGATAGGGCGGGGGGACAAACACAGGTGGAAGACCGCCGCGATGCTCCCGAACGATGAGCTTAAAGAACGGGGCAATTATCGCGATGTAAGATTGTCACTAGGGGGAACTAATCTATTGATATACCTTCCTCTCTCTCTCTCTCCCTCCCTCCCTCCCTCCCTCCCTCCCTCCCACCCTCCCTCCCCCCTCCTCCCCCTCCCTCCCCCCTCCCTCCCCCTCCCCCTCCCCTCCCTCCTCCCCCTCCCTCCTTCCCTTACCCCCTCGCCCCAAGGGGTTCCCACAGTGCCTTCCCCTAACTTTGCACTTGAAATTTTGGTTTGTAAAAAGAGAGAAAGAGAATTTTTCCGAATGATTGTCTTTTCTCGAGGGAAA
>NC_051386.1:47381436-47416436 GCF_015228065.2 Penaeus monodon | reverse complement strand
GTATGAGGTATGTGGGGGAACAACGCCAAGTCATGAGGTTGATGCTTGTTATGAGGGAAGCTGCAAGGAGGGTCCCGCGGCGCCTCGCGTGGACGCCTTCCTTCCTTGCTTTCATCTTTTGCCCTTTTTATTTTTATCATCTCTTCGGTGTGTTTGTTTTGTGTCACTTTTCGTACATGCTTATTGTTTGATTTGTTTTTTCTTATCTTGTACTGTCTTCTTGTTTATTTCTTGTTACTTCTCTGTTTCTCTTCTCTCTCTCTCCTCGCATCTTCTCCGCTCCTCTTTCTTCATTTTCTTCCTCCCTCCTCCCCACTCATCGTTCTTCCTCCACCTCCTACTCCTCCTCCTCCTGCTCCTCCTCCTCCTCTTCCTCCTCCTCCCTTCCCCTCCCCCTCCCCCTCCCCCTCCCCCTCCCCCTCCCCCTCTCCCTCCCATCCCCCCATCCCCGCCTCCATCCCCCCTTGAGAGCTCCCGCAAACACACACCGGGGGAGAAAGACTGATGGTCGTGTCCCAGGGGATTTATAGTCCCTGAGGGAAGCTGCCAGAGACAATGGCTCGGGGGAGGGGGAGGAGGAAGAGGGGGAGGAGGAGGGGGAGGGGGAGGGGGAGGAGGAGGAGGAGGAGGAGGAGGAGGGGGAGGAGGGGGAGGGGAGGAGGAGGAGGAGGAAGGAGAATGAGGAGAGTGTACATGTAACGAAATACTCCCCCTCCCCTTCCCTTTCCCTCTCCTGTCCCCCTCCCCCCGCTGCCTCCGACCCCCCCTGGGCGAATTAATGAACGTCGCGCGAGTTGTTTGCGGAGCAGCGGGAACCTTGTAAGACGAAGAAGGCAGCTCTCTCTCCTTCAGTAGTTTCTTTCATTCCTGACTCCAAAGGCGGCGGCGGTTTTCCTGCGTGTTGTGCAAGCCCTTTCCCCTTCGTTCTTTCTCTCTCTTTTTCTCTCTTTCTCTTCTTCGTATTATTATTGTTGTTGTTATTGTTGTTATTATTTATCTTATTCATTCATTCTGTTCTTCTTTTTCTTTCTCTTGTTCTTTGTTTTCTTGTTGTTTCTTTGCCCCCCCCCTCCACCTCTCTCTCTCTCTCTCTCTCTCTCTCTCTCTCTCTCTCTCTCTCTCTCTCTCTCTCTCTCTCTCTCTCTCTCTCTCTCTCTCTCCCTCTATCCCTCCCTCCCTCCCTCCCTCTATCCCTCCCTCCCTCTATCCCCTTCCACCATCCTCTTCCTCTTCCTCTCCCTTTCCTTCTCTCTCTCCCACTTCCTCCCCCTCCCCCCTCCCCCCTGCCCCCTCTCTCTGGTTGCTTTAGTTTGCGTGATTGGCTTTGTTTGCTTGCTTGCTTTGTGTACCTCCTTGGCCTTTTAGCGCACGGCCGTTTGTTTTGGTTTTGTGCACCTGTCTCCGGGTCGCCTTTGTGCTTAGGCGGGAGTGTTTGCTCTTGTTTCTGCGTTTCTCCCGTCTTGCTTGCTCGCTTGCTTTAGTGTGGCTGATTGCCTGCTTGTTCTGTTTTGTTGTCTTTCTCTCTCTCTCTCTCTCTCTCTCTCTCTCTCTCTCTCTCTCTCTCTCTCTCTCTCTCTCTCTCTCTCTCTCTCTCTCTCTCTCTCTCTCTCTCTCTCCCTTTGTCTCTCTCTCTCTCTCTCTCTCTCTCTCTCTCTCTCTCTCTCTCTCTCTCTCTCTCTCTCTCTCTCTCTCTCTCTCCCTCTCTCTCCCTGATTGCTTATATTCCGATTCTTTGTTTGCGAAAGTCTAACCACCAATCTGCTATAAAAGTTGTTCATGCAGTTATTAAAGCTTCTTTGTTCTTTCGGGTGATTTTTTTGCCATTTCATGTAGCGTGAGTAAGAGAGAGAGGGGCTGAGGAGAGGAGGCAACAGTGAAAGAAAATGAATGAATGATAGTAGATGAGAATGATAAATAGAGAAGGGCAGGTAGACAGATAAACAGACATCTGCGAATGAAATAACTAGAGCGAGTTGCAACGAACGCGCACGACCCCGGGCTATGTGAATATGCGGTGCGAGCGACGGCGCGTTGGTCGCTCACCAGCCTCTCCGTCAGGTGCCTGCCTTGACCACAGCAACCGCCAGCTCTTGTCAGGAGGAAGTCTGTTCACTGCCCTCGTCTCACTCCTCACTCCCCCGTCTCACTCCCCCGCCTCACTCCCCCGCCTCACTCCCCCGACACACTCCCCCGACACAGCCGTATCCCCTCTCTCCCCCCCTCTCCCTCCGCCCCCCCCCCCCCCGCCACACCTCTCACGACTAAGTGTACATGTTATTCCCGTGTAATTTCGTGGGCTTTTTTTTTTTTTACTTATATATTTTTTCTACTTCCGTGTTTCGAGATGTTTTGAAATGTGGCTTCTGTGCCGTAGAGTTTTCTTGTGTGATCTTTTCTCTAAAGTGTAAATACATTGTGAAGGAATATCGACGGAAATAGGGAAAACAACATAATAAATGTTGCCAGTATCAGTGTTATTATAACTGATGCTGTGTTTACTGTAATTTTATTTATTGTTACCATTGCTTACACACCCTTACTAATTTGCATCCCGTAGAGAGGTGGAAAAAGTTCCTTTAAAAGATAAGAGAAAGTGTGTGAGATAATTGAGAATCTCGCTCCGTATCTGGTGCGAGTAAACAAAGCAGAAGGCGGCGGCTGGGCTCGGTGGGAGCGCAACAGCTGCCCGAAACAGAAGAAAGCGAGATGCGAAGCGAAGCCGCCGCTCGAGATGCTCTTGAGGGGAAATGCTCCTTCCCCTTTTCCCCTCCCCTCTTCCCTCCTTTCCTTTTCCTCTCTTCCCCCTCATTCCCCCTCATCTGTTCCTCCCCTTTCCTCCCTGTCTTACTCCCCTTTGCCCCCCCTCCTCTCATCCTCCCCTTCCCTCATTTCCCCCTCCTCTCTTCCTCCCTTTTCCTCCCTTCCCACCATCCTCCCCTTCCCCCCCTTCCTCTCATTCTCCCCTTCTCCCTTCTCCCCTCCTCTCTTCCCTTTTGTCCCCTCGTCTGAAAATCAGAGAGGGAAATGACCGGCTTCCTCGCGTAGGCCTTACGAGGAATGGCGGTCGTGAGAAGGGCTTTCTCGCGCCCTCATGAATACCGTAGCTTGATGGAGGGTCATGTGAGGCGTGGGCGGTGGGCGGTGGGCACGGCGGTCGAGGAGGAAGGACGCCCTGACATATCTGTATTTTTTTTATTTTATTTTTTTCTGGAGGCATGTACGTACACGTGTTCTATTTAGCTTTTTTTCGTGTGGTCATGAGTATTTGGATAGGGAAAATGTACGCACTTAGATGTACACAGTTAAAAAGACACAGTTATATATATATATGTGTGTGTGTGTGTGTGTGTGTGTGTGTGTGTGTGTGTGTGTGTGTGTGTGTGTGTGTGTGTGTGTGTGTGTGTGTGTGTGTGTGTGTGTGTGTGATCAGTTGGCACATTCAACCATTATTTATTTGTCCAGTTATTTCTTGACAGGCACATCAGCGCGGCGTAAGTTTAGCCAAGAGCCAGCACTTGACAAGTCGTGTAAAGGGCGACCAGTTGCCCGGCGTGCATTCTTCGGTCGCACAAGACCCTCCTTGACCGAGCCTCCTCATAAGTCTTGCCTGTCATATTGATTTAAATGTAAGATCTGATTTCCTGACCGCAGCCCCTCGACCGCGTCGACCTCCGGGACCCGTCAAGGTCGAGCTCGACGGGGCGGGCGAGGGGAGCGTCGACTTTAGTTGTATGGCAATATGCTGACGCGGAGACGAGGCATGAAGGGGCGCTCAGAGGAGCCCCTGGGTACTTAGGGCCTCCCCAGGGCGGCTTAAGGGCTCGAAGCTCGCGTGTCCTTTTCTGTGTACCATCTGCAACTTTCAAGACATTTTCTCTGTTTACGAACCTATCCTCTCAATTTTTCTTTTCTTATTTCTATGGTCTTCATTACTTCTCTGTGTCCGCCTTCCTATTTCTTTCTTCCCACCGTCGCCGCCTTTTTATTTTTCCTCGTCCTTCTCGCATCCTCTTCCCCTTTTGGCCGTGTCACTGTCACGTGACTCACCGACGGTTTCCTGCCGTTGCTTGCAAGATCCTGTTTTGGCGACTGCTTTGATTTACATACGATTTGGAAGCAAGACTCGGCCCGGAGTGGGTCCTCTGAGCACCTCTTCGTCCGCTGGAGCTCCGGCGAGGTTTCTTGGACAAGCCTCTCGGACACTCTCCAGGGGCGGCGGCGCTTCCCTGTCAAGCTACGTCACCCCACTGTCGCATTTACGCTTTTGTATTAGCTTGGAAATATTGCATAGTATGTTGGGGTGTGGATGGGGGGGGTACAGGGTTTGGTCACCGACCCCTGATGACGCAGGGGTGGGTGGGGGAGGGAAGCAGTGGGTGGGGCTTGGTGCTGGCTCCTGGCGGATGACTCGGCGTGATTCCTGCTCGACGGCGGCCGCGCTGGCGTCGGGGCCGTGCTGTGCCGGTGAGCTTGATAGTGTCAGGCCCTTGCTGCGTTCCTCACTGTGATTAGGGTCGCAGCCATGCTGTTTGGATGACTTAAATGGGATTATAATCTTGCGGTGTTGGTGGCTACTATTGTTACATCTGTTCTTACAGTATGCTCTAATGAGTTCAGGATTATGCTGTGCTGGTGACTGCGACTGTGTTCAAGCCATGCTGTGCTGATGACTGCGATTAGACCAGGGTTGTGCAGTGCCGGTCACCGTGCGCGGAGTCCCCACGCGTGCACCACGCCGCGCCAGTCCAGGGTCCCGGGGTTATTAATGTCCAGCAACAAAGTGCGCACTTTTCGGCCACCGAGGGACTAGGCTCGTAGATATGAACCGAATATTGGGCGATTGGAATTTTTATTATTAGCCGGAATTTTGATAGGAACAGCTGAGTTCCTGGGAGGTATGTCGAGCTGCGTGGGAATATCGAAAAATTATTTATTTCGAATCGAAATGGCGTCCGGGGATTTGCCCTGCATGGAGGACGGAGGCGGCGGACGGAGAGCGGCAGGGGACGGAGGCAGGGGACGGAGGCAGGGGACGGAGGCGTGGCTTGCATTGAAGGGAATCGACTCCAATCCGTATCTATATCTGTCTGTCGAATCATCTGTGCAGCAGCCTCCTTATCTTTATAGATGTCTGCATACCTCTCTTTATTTCTTTTCATATTTGTTCATCTGGCTGTCTACCTGCTGCTGCTTATCTGTTGTATAGATCTATAGAGAGAGGTTTGTCTTTCTAAAGAGAACATGTGCGCGCGCGCGCGCGCACACACACACACACACACACACACACACACACACACACACACACACACACACACACACACACACACACACACACACACACACACACACACACACACACACACACACACACATTCTCTCATTCGCTCGCTCGGCTCTCGTTCTCTCTCTCTCTCTCTCTCTCTCTCTCTCTCTCTCTCTCTCTCTCTCTCTCTCTCTCTCTCTCTCTCTCTCTCTCTCTCTCTCTCTCTCTCTCTCTCTCTTTCTCTCTTTCACTCGCTCTTGCATTCTCTCATTCACTTCTCTCCTGCACGAGCTGTACTTTTTATAGACGAAGTCCCACGAAAAGGCGTTGGCGCTCCTTCGGCGTCAGGATAAGGCCGCGAGATGCCCGCGTGACATCCCCGCTGAGGATATGTACGAGGAACTCGCGCGGCGCACCTGGCGCCCTTGCGTTCCGCGCCGCTCCGCCGCCGCCATGCCACGAATACCGGGATCCCAACTGCCCTTCGAAGCCAGGCCTACGCCTAGGCGTCCCTTCGCGCCAGATGCTCGCGCGAGATGGATCTGCTGACAACTGTTGTTTCTTCCGCTCGTCGACTTCTTTCCTCCTTCTCGCTATTTTCTTCCCCTCTCCTTAGTCGCGCTTGTTTCTTGTCAAAAGAGCGAGTGAGATATTTTTCACGGTATTTGTAAAAAATTCGAGTTGGTTTGGGGAGTCCCTGAAAAAAGGGAGGGGTATTATGTACTTATTGCTGCACAATTGGTAATTTGTTTGTGTATCGTGAGTTTTAGTGTAGCCCCCTCAGGTGAAACGGTACCACAAAGCACATGGTCACCTTTTTTTTCGGTTCATGCGTTACTACCCGCGTGCCGTATTTCTCTCCGCCGCCAGGGAGCTGACGCTAATGCCCTTGAGCGACGATCAAACACAAGGAAGTAGTCTTTCAAGTCGTGATCGCAATGTGTCTTTGTTATCTCCTGCGTGTGGCTTACTGGCACCCCTTATCGGGCCTTATCAGCTGAAACTATTGTACGGGTTGTCTGGGTTGAAGAGGTGAGGAACAGCCATTAAGGTTATCAGTGTCTGAGACAGGGACGCGTCGCGCCTTGAGAAATGGCGGTGCAGCTGCTGACCGCAGTACACACGCGCCCGCCTCGCCTCCCGAAGGCTTCGTCTCGGGAGGCTTCCTCTCGCGCCGAAGCCTTATCTCGGACGCCTCGCAAATATAGACACGAACAGCACGCCCGCATAAGAGGTGTCTACAGTTATGGGCCTTTAGCTTATCGCGTTTATCGCCCCTTATCAGGAGCGAATGGGTTGAATGAGGCGCCTTATCAGCAGGGGCGTGCTTGGGGGGTTAGGGCCAACTTGTTCTGGGGAGGAACTGTTTTTATTGTGGGGGAGGAGGGGAGGAGGTGAGGGGGGTGTCTGGGGAGTATACGCGAATGGGGGAATAAGGTTGGAAAGTGCGAAATTGGGAAGGGGAAGAAAGGGGGGATAAGGTTGTGAACTCGTGAGAATAAACGTGTCTCGAACGTTGCTAAGGAGAAAGGGAGGGGGAGAGTGCAGGGAAAGAGGGGAAAAGGGAAGAGGGAAAGGAAAGGAGAGGCCAGGGGAGAGGGGGAGGAGGGACAGGGGAGGGGGAGGGAAGGAGGGCAAGGGCGAAAGGAGAAGGACGGGGAGGTATAGAGTTCCTCCGTTCGGCTGAGAAAGAAGTGATAGTTTAAGACTAGATAGATAGGTGCCGAGGCCAAGGGTTGCGTAAGGGTGCGAAGGAAGGGTGATTGGGGTGAGAGTCACAGTGGCAAGAAGAGTGATGAAAAGAGGCGATAGAGCGAGGAAAGAAGGGAGAGGGAAAGTGCGCGGTAGAGAGATAGAACTAAATAAATGCTCAAGATATGGAAATTCACACGATTTATCTTCGCGCCGAAAGAAGAAATTCGGATATATCAATCTTCACCTTAAAGATGCCTCGGAAGAAGAAAAGGAGATAGAAGGAGAACAAAATGACGACAGAGCGAAGAAGTGGGAGCAAGAGAGAGAGAGAGAGAGAGAGAGAGAGAGAGAGAGAGAGAGAGAGAGAGAGAGAGAGAGAAGAACGAGAAAGAGAGAGAAAATCGAGGGGGTGTGTGTGTGCGAGGGAGAACAGCCAAGAATACACCCTCTCGTGTTCCTTCCTTTCTCACATTAATATGAAAAGACAGCAATGACAATGGCAGGAGGGAAAAGGTATTTTAACGATTAGAGGGAAGGGCAAAGCGGAACAGCCAAACAGATGAGCAGCATGAGGGTACGGGAAGGGTACGCGCTCCCTGGCACCGTCCCTAGGGGGGGGGGGAAGGGGCGGTAAGCTAATTATCATTGGAATCACAGTTATTAGTTCTATTTTTTTTGTTGTTGTTGTTGTTGTTGTTGTTGTCATTGGGGTTATGCTTCATCGTTTGAACATCCATTTTTGATATTGTTTTATTGTTTTAGTATTGTTATTGTTGTTGTTGGTATTATTATTAATAGTAGTAGTATCATTTATTGTTATTATTATTATTATTATTATTATTATTATTATTATTATTATTATTATTATCATCATTATCATTACTGAAGCAGGGAGATAGAATGGAAGACCGTTAAGAATAATGCGGAAATTGAAAAAAAAATTGACTCTGAGGAGGGAAAGAAGAGAGGAGGGCCGATCGAAAGACGCGAGAATGCCAATGCCAAAAGACTACACGCGATAAAAACTCAAGGAAACCGATAAGTACCCTGAGACGACAGAAAACGAGATATAAAAGCCGAAAGAAAACGGAAAAGGGAGACGAAAGAGAGCGGGAAATAAAGACGATAGGAGGGCTAACTTTAAGACGCTCGACTGGCCCCACATTTCAACTTAATTGGTAGTGAAACCCAACGCTTGTCATTTCACGGCCATTGTCGGAGTGAGCGGACGAGGGTGGTATGGTGTCCATCCACTCCAGGGCTCGCTTTGTAAGGCGAGGGGCGAGGGCGGGTATGGTGCCTCTTCATGGTTTAATTATGGTGGCGGGGAATGAAAATATCATCATTGGATTGGCTTTATATGGTGTCTGGCAGATGTGACTGTGGAGCGTGTTGTGGATAGGATATAGTGTCTGATGGAGCCTCGTGCTGCTTATTGTGCTTATGTTATGCTTAGACAAGTACATCACTAATGCATCAAGAAAGCGTGTCGCCAGCCAAGATGCTAGGGTCGTAACATCAGCGACGGTGACTTCACCGCTATGCCATGCACTTTCGCCGGGATATTACGGGATCGCGGAAGAGACACGGCGGGGCTGCATGACGAAATGCAACTCACGCATGATGTCGGGTGTGGGGGGAAGGAAGGGGGGGGACGATTCAGCTGGCGTTGAAATTGAATGTGACAGAGTGAAATGTTTGATGTTGGACGGATCTAAAGGGACGTGGATGTTTATGTCTGCGGAGTTCGCTCTTTGCATCGCCCTCCGCCGCGCTCGCAAATGGACGCGCTGATGAATGGACACATTTGGCTGCGGCATTATGAGCTGCTGGGGGAGGCCTAGGGGGCGCACGCACGCGAGGGAGGGAGAGAGAGAGAGAGAGAGAGAGAGAGAGAGAGAGAGAGAGAGAGAGAGAGAGAGAGAGAGAGAGAGAGAGGAGGAGGAGGAGGGGGGGGAGGGGACGGTGGGGGGACACTTGATGAGTAGGAAGGAAGAAAGGAGCATGAAGAGAACAGCATAAATAAGGAATATGAAACCGAAAAGAGGCACCTGCACTTATCCACGGAGATTTACACACTCTCTCCTTGCACGTGAGTCCCGGGTGGCGCAGTGTACCGCATGGTTGGGGGCCAGCGAGGGCGGGAGACAGCCATGCACGGAGAGTGAAACAAACAAATGGCACGGTCATATGAGCCAACCCTCCTCCTCCTCCCCTCCACCTCCATCCACACATCTCTCTGACTCTATCTCCCTTCCCCCACTCTCATCCCTCTCTCATCTCTCCCCTCTTCACCACTTCTCCCACTGTTCACCCCTTCTCCCACTTCTCTCTCACCTCTCCCCCCCCCTTCCCCCACATCTCTCCATCACCTATTTCCCCTTCCTCACGTTTTTCTCACTCCATCCCCCCCCCTGCCCAGCCACCACCTTCAATCGAGGCTTAATCGGCCGACGTCAAGCGGGCCTCCAACGACGAAAGAATGCGTTTAAGAGTGACGCATTTGCAAGAACTTAAGCACGCACGACCGACGTGTGTTTTGTAGCCCACGATCGCGAAATGGGAAAGACTCAGAGAAAAGAAAAGAAAAAAAAATGAAAGAACGAAAGAGAACATGCTGAAAAATGCATAATGAGCGCATGTCGTGTCGCGTCTGCGTTTCCTCGCCGGCTAATGCACACCTCATTACGCTTAATTGGCGGAGACTCGGCCGTCGCCTGCCCGTGCGCTCGATCGACTCTCCTTAAGAACTCCATCGCCCCCGGGCGTGAAGGGTCTGCAACTGGGTCGGAATTTAGGACCGCGCTTGAAAGCCGAGTTTTTTTATATTCAGTTCGAGTGAAAGAAAGATGAAAGCGGCGATGGTCCATCTTACTGAATCTGATTAAGGGGACGACTTCTTGTGCTGGGAGGTGTCAGCCGCGCGGCCTTCCGGGCGGGGCCTTCCTGCCGGCTGCGCTCGCCGTACGTCTCCCTCGGGCGACCGTGCCATCCGGAGAGAGATCGCGGCGCCGGGTGGGGTGTGAATCAGCTGATTTAATAAACATGAAATCCGCCGGCGAGAGAGACCGGGAAGAAATCTGGGAGCCGCCGAGACCCGCCAATTATTCCGTCGTCGACAATTCATAAATACACAAACCGTCTGGACTTGCACACTCGCCGCGCAATACGTGTTCATTTAGTGGTCGCGCCTGCGGTTGTGTACACAGCTTCCTGTTTGGAACAAGACGAACACCTGTTGGCGGCGCAAGATGTTTACTCTCCTGCTTGAGACGCTCGTGTTGAAGAAGTTGTTTATATAATCTCCGCGTGCATTTATTCTCTCTCCTGAATGGCGGTTCGCGTGTGCACGCCTCGCGGGCTGCGCGTTGACTCGCTTGGTTTATTTATACGGGAACTTGGGCGGCGGGAAAGGGGGGCTTTTTATGGCGGGTGCTGTTTGTCTCGCGGGGGGGGGGGGGGGGGGGGGGGGGCAGAGGGGCGGAGGTAATGGAAGTGCAACAGGGAGGGGGATGATAGAGAGAGAAAAATGAAAGTTTTAATTTTGTTATGTGTTTTCGATATTAAAATCAAGTGACATGACGCTCATATTACAATTGCTAAATAAACATGCAATTTACGTAGATGATTTCCAAAGTATCACACGGGCCTGCGGTCTCGGGAACCCTAAAAGGCTATCACTAACAAACGCACTCGACTGGAAACGGAAAATGCGAAACAAGGTCGACAGAAGGTGTGATGTATTATCCGGGGTGTTGGCCTATGTCCGCCTCCACGACCTCTCGCCGACCTGACCTCACTTCTCACTCACTCAAACGTCTAGATGTGGGAAAACGGTCACCCTCGGTGGTGGAGAGGCTGAGGGTGATGTATTGCGTATGTGGCCTCGACATAACGGCTGGTAATGGAGGCTGAGGGTGCGGGGCGAAGAGGCTGCGAGAGGAGGCTGTGGGCAGCGACGGTCTTTCTGTATCTCTTTCTTATTTTCTTTCTTTCTCTTGCTCCTTCCTTCTTTCTCTTGCTCCTTCCTTCTTTCACCCTTTTCTTTCTCGCTTCTCTCTCTCTCTCTCTCTCTCTTTCTCTTTCTCTTTCTCTTTCTCTTTCTCTTTCTCTCTCTCTCTCTCCCACTCTCCCTCTCCCTCTCCCTCTCTTTTCCTCTCCCTCTCCCTCTCTTTTCCTCTCCCTCACCCTCTCCCTCCTTCCCTCCACCGTCTCTCCTCTCCCGATTCACACTAAGTAACTCTTACTCTCTCTCCCTCTCTCTCTATTATTGGCATTTGTGAAGAATGGCAGGTGTAACCCGAAAACAGTCGAGGAAAACCCCCATGTGTGAGCTAAACCAATTTCCCACGCCTTCCCCGGTGATTTTTCAAAGTGTGGGTTGTGTGGGGGAAGGAGACAGGCGTGGTAATGGCGACGGAGCACATGGCCCTCCCCACACCCCACTCCCCTCTGCCCTCCTCCTCTCACGCACACACGCACACGTACACATGCACCCGCACACATGCACACGCACGCACACGCACACGCACACGCACACGCACACGCACACGCACACGCACACCACACACACCACACACACACACACACACACACACACACACACACACACACACACACACACACACACACACACACACACACACACACACACACACACACACACCTTAGCTCTTATGTATTATTTGGATTTTATATTGCAGGGAGTTTAAAATCACAAGGAATGCAGTAGATACACGTGATTTTTTCCATAATCGATTTTATAAACGGTCGATTTTTACACGGTTGATGTTCACGCAGTCGATCTCTGTGCTAACACAGCGACGCCGAGGCCATTATATTCAGCATAAACAAACATAACGCATAAAACCGGCTACAAGGGAGACACGCGCGCCCAAATAACACGACTCGGGCCCTATCGGTGCGCGTCGGCCGACAGGTATGCGGGTCCCGACGGAGTTATCAGCGGGACCACCGCCTCGCACCTCGGGTTATCGGCGCCTCGTAGTCACTACACACTGGGGAATGTTCGTGTTTTTTCTGATTTGTTTTGTGAATGTTTTTTGTTGAGGGTAACACGTTTTTTGTGTTGTTTCATTTTGAATTTGGGTTCTTTTTTTTTCTTCTTTTTTTCTTTCGTGGGTGTGTTTTATCTCTCTTTCTCTCTGTCTTCTCTCTCTTTCTCTCTGTCTTCTCTCTCTCTCTCTCTCTCTCCCTCACCCTCTCCCTCCTTCCCTCCACCGTCTCTCTCTCTCTCTCTCTCTCTCTCTCTCTCTCTCTCTCTCTCTCTCTCTCTCTCTCTCTCTTCTCTCTCTCCTCTCTCTCTCTCTCTCTCTCTCCTCTCCTCTCCTCTCTCTCTCTCTCTCTCTCTCTCTCTCTCTCTCTCTCTCCTCCCTCTCTCTCTCTCTCTCTCTCCTCTCTCTCTCTCTCTCCCTCTCCCTCTTTCTCTCTTTCTCTCTCTAGTTCTGGCCGTGAGTATTTGATTCGCTGTGGTAAAAAGGCTGCGCTTTCTGTCAGAATGTTCCTTTTTTGTGTGTTTTGTTCCCTTGGGATATTTTGGTTTTTGAACAAGATGGCGGAGAGGAGAAAGAACACAGGGTATTTTATTTCACTTTGCGGCTCGAAATTCATTTTGAGAGTCGGGAATGTGTCTATTTATGCGTTTGTTTATTCGTGTCTTTATGTTTGAAGTTGGTTTTCTTATTCTTCGACGTTAGTGTTGCGTGTTTATTTGTTATAATTCATTCATTTTCCTGTCTGTGAATAGAGACGAAAGTTATATCGTGAACCAGGGAACTCGCAGCATTTAGGACATTGAGCCATTTTGGGGCGAAAAGAACGGCATTTTCGGAGGCTCGCGCGCTTCTCTCGTCTCATCAGGACACGGAACCTTCATTACCATGGCTTCACTATTTCGTGTGCATGGGAGGGATGCTTGGATGGGATGGGGGGGGGAGTGGGGGGGGGGCTTAATCCATGGTATCCGACAGAAGTTCGCCGTCCTCCTTCCTCGTCCTCCTTACCCCTCTTCCTTCCCCTCTCTTTCACTCACCACCTCGCTCGCACTTTTCGCCTCTCCCGCACTTTCTCATACTCTTTCCCCCTCTCCTCTTTCCCTTTTCTCTCTTCTTCCTCCCCCTTTTTCCCTTTCTCTCTTCCCCTCCTCTCTTTTCCCCTCCTTCCTTCCTCCTTTCCCTTCCTCCCTTCCCCTCCCCCTTCCTCCTTCTCGCTTCCTTCTTTCCCTTTCCCTCCTCCTCTCCTTTCCCCTTCTCCCCTCCCCGTTTGCCTTCCTCCCTTCGACTCCCCTTCCCCTTTCCCCAACCCCCTCTCCCCACTCCCTCCTCCTTCCCCACACCAGGAGCCGAAGTAACCACAAGTCATCATAGCCTCATCGCCACTTCCGCCCGCAACGTCTAAACAGCCGAGGCGCGGGCGTGACGAGTGCCAGGTTTCTCGGGCGTCTTTATTACCTCGCCTCGCTGACAGTGCCACCGAAGGGCTCTGGGTCTGGCTGGCACCTTCTGGCTGCATTCGCTCGCTCGCTCTCACTCTTTCGAGCCTCGTTTTTTCGTCTTTTTTTTCTTATTTTCTTTATCTGTTTCTTCCTTTCCTCTTTTTTGACATTTTTAAATATCCTTCTCTTTTCAGGTTTTTTTTTCTCTTTAATTACTAGCTCATTTTCGGCTGTAAATTGGGACTGAAAAAGATTTTACAGAACTGATAAGACTTATTTTTATCCGAATTTGTGTTCATTATGAAGTGGGCAGAAGGAAATCTTAGATAATACTGTAATATAAAAATGCAGTGCTATTAACGCTAAGTAACAAAGAAGGTTAAAAAAAAAATAACGAAGAGGAGAGAAGCGAAAAAGGAGGAGAAAGACATTTCTGAGGCGACATTTTTCTTTTCTTTCACTCTCTTCTCTAGATTTAGCTAATGAGTCCTAAGCGTCTTGGAAGCAGTTTGTGGTTAGCCTTCTATGCCGTAGTTTTTCACAGCCACGGACGACAGCAATTTTTTCTCCCCCTTACGCCTTTCCCAGGTCAATAAAAATGTTATAGGTCGCAGCCGAGGTCATTACTTTAGCCACATCAACCATAATGACGTCACCAAGAGGTCTACCCCACCCCTCCCGCTTTCTCTTTCCTCTCCTTCCTTACTCCCTTCCCTTTCTGCCCTCTCCCACGCTCATCCAGCATCCTATCCCATGGGAGGATCACGCAGCCACATCCTGTCGAAGGATTGTCCCCGCGCCCTGCCTTTCAGGAAGACTGCTTAGATGAAATGATCGAATTAGCAACGGCATGTCCACGCGGTCCATCTCTCGGCCGCGTGGAGGGAAGGGATCGCACGTTGCACGCTCTTGCAACACGCGGTTCCTTGGTTCCTCGCTTGCTCGGTTGCTTTTGCCACAACCGCTCTTCCGGAAACCGTCGCACCTGCTCATGCTGACGGCTGACTGCATCTGTCGGGCGTGCATGAAACGGCAAGAGGTTTCGATACCGGTTTCGAAGTCGTAACTAAAGCAGATATACGATAGGTTGTATTTCCTTCGTTTTCTTTAAATATTTAATTTAATTTTTATATAGTTCATTTGTATATATCCTTTACTTTTTCATTCATTTCCTATTTTTTATAAATGTAAATACTCACACTATGTGCCTTACCTCAGATAAGCATCCATTCATCTCGGGCTCATAATGAAGCCTAATTACTCCAGTAGAAATGTGCCTCTTCATTGTTTTTCACACGAAATGAAGTTTAATTAGCTGATGCGCAAGTATTTATAACAAAAAAATGAGAAGTTCAAGTATTTCGTTTTTGTGAAGAATTCGATCCCGCCGCGAGACGCAGCCCAGCGCGAGGAACGTGTGGCATGCGGGCGAGATTTCTGTGCAGTGTCGAGGCATGATGGGCGTTAAGTTTAGACTAAGTAGCCCCGCCACGCCCTCGTCCTGGTTGCGGCCGTGCCCCTCGGTACGCCCACCGCCACGATACACGCCCGCGACGGTCAAGTTTGTTTTGTTCTTTATAGTTTGGATTTTATGTTTCTCATTTTTATGAAGTTCTGGCGTCACGATTATTATGCTTATGTGGTTATAGATGTATTTTATGAGGCTTAGGTATAGGGCAGTTCGTCATTATTTTTATTCTTTATTTTTTATTTTTTAGTTTTTAGTTTTTAGTTTTCTTTTTTAGTTTTCTCTTATGGGGATGCAGGGGCGGAGGGGGGAGGGGGTGAGAAAGGAGTTAAGGGGAGAGGTGGAGTGGGTTTAAGGGGTCGGGAAGGGGAGGGGGGTCGGGAATACCCATTGGGCAGCGGGACGCGAGAAGGGCGTGGCGGACTTGGTGGGGGAGGTAAGGGCGGGAGGAGGGGAGGGGAAGGGCGGGAGGGGAGAGGGGTAGGGTGGGAGGAGGGGAGGGGTGGGGGGGAGGGGAGGGGTAGGGGGGGAGGGGGGGGCGGGAGGAGGGGAGGGCGTATGGCAGCTGGCCAGCGAGGAAAAGGTTTTGATGCTCACGAGCGAGAGTGACAAGTCTTTCTCAAAGTTTCTCTTCTTTTTCTTCTTTTTTCCTCTGTTTTATTGAAATATCAAAGGTGTGAAGTTTGTTTCCGTGCGGTTGTCAGCGTGGTTCTACTCAACCTTGGGTGTACCAGAGGTGGAGGGGGACCACGGGGGGGGGGTACATGATCCAACCACTTCCGGTCAGTGTTCTTCGTCCTTACCCTCCCCCCCCCTTTCTCCTCCTCTTCCTCTCCCTCACTCCCCCCTTTTTCTCCTCCTCCTCCTCACCTCCTCTCCTCCCTTCTCTCCTCTCTCCTCCCTCCTCCTCTCCTCCTCCTCCTCCTCCTCCTCCCCTCCTCCTCCTCCTCCTCCTCCTCCTCCTCCTCTCTCCTCCTCCTCCTCCTCCTCCTCCTCCTCCTCCTCCTCCTCCTCCTCCTCCTCCCCCCCCCCCCAAACACCGCCTGCCTGACACTGCCATTATTCCGTATCCCCATCCGGTTCTGTTAACTCTCCTGTTGTCACCCTAATGATTGCATGTGTCTATCACTGTCTATTACATCTCTTGATTCCTTCCGTTTATTCTCTTCTCTCTCTTATTTTCTCTGTGTCTTCCTTTCTTTCATTCTTTTCTCTGTGTCTCCCTTACTTTCTTTCTTTTCTCTGTGTCTCCCTTTCTTTCTTTTAATCTGTGTCTCCCTTACTCTTTCTTTTCTCTGGTTCTCCCCTTCACACTCTCTAATGTTGCTTTAAAAGACTATTAGATAATAAGTTCTGCTTATCATCATCATCGTCGTCACCATCATCGCCATCGTCACCGTCACCGTCACCGTCACCGTCACCGCCATCGCCATCGTCACCATCATCGTCACCATCACCGTCATCGTCATCGTCATCATCACCGTCACCATCATCGTCAACGTCACCGTCACCGCCATCGTCACCATCATCGCCACCGTCATCGTCAGTTTAGCTTTCACCAATGCGGCGTCCTCAGCAACGCTTTTAGCGCTTGTGTATATTGCTCTCTCGCGGTGTCGTCTTCTCTCTCTTGCTTTGTTTTCGTACGGGATTTCTTTTCTCGTTCTCTTCCCTTTTCTCCTTCTCCAGTGACTCCTGCCTCCTCCTTTCTTTTCTCCTCTGCTTTTCCATTTTTTTTTCCATTCTTCCCTTCTTCTCTTCTTACGCCCTTCCCCTTCTCTTCTCTCTTCTCCCTTCTCCCTTCTCCCTTCTCCCAACCTGTTACCGCTTTTTTCCCTTTCCTTCTCCCTCCTCTTTCCCCTTTCTCCCTTCTATCCCTTCCTCTCTTCTTCGTACTCCTTCCTCTCTTGTTCGTGTCCCTTCCTCTTTCCTTTTACCCCTTTCCCCTTGCCCCTTTCCCCTTGCCCCTTTCCCCTTGCCCCTTTCCCCTTGCCCTTTCCCTCGCGGGCTCGAGAGGCACCCGCAATGTGTCTGCTGCACTTGTCGGCGCCGAAGGACAAACAAGCCTGACGGGAACCGAGATTCCGTCATCTAGAAGACGTCTTGAGTCCCTCCTGCTTCTCCTCCTCCTCCTCCTCCTCCCCTCCTCCTCATTTTCTTCTTTCTTCCTTCGCTCTCCTTGTCCTTTCTATGCTGTTCGTCCTTCGTTTTTTTTTTTTTTGGGGGGGGATCTTTTTTTTCCAAGTAGGTAGCCCTATTTGTAAAGCATAAAGTATCAAATTCCTGTAGGAGTGGATGTAGCAGACGTCATTTCAGCTCAAGTAAGCAAAAAGAAAAGAAGAAAAAAATGATGATAAAGAGAGAAAGCAAAAATGAAATCGAAAAGGCGAAGGCTAAAGTCAGAGGGGAATTGAGGAGGAAAGAAGGAGTGGAGGCAGGGGATGGAGCTCAGTGGAGGGGAAATGGAGGGGGAGGGGGGGGGGGTTCAAGAGTGAAATAGGGGTGAGGGGAAGATAGACCCCCTCAAGGATGATAGCGTCGGCCTGCCCTCCCCCCACCCCCCACCCCCACCCCCTTCCCCTCAAGACAACTCGCAAGACGCACAATGATGAAGAGGATCAACTTTTCAAGTCTGTTTGAAGGTTCCACAGATTATGTCATCCTCGGTGCGACGAGACGGGGGGGGAGGGAGGGGAGAGGGGGGCCACCTGTGACTTACTGGTGACAGGAGGGCGGATAAGAGGGGAGACGTGTGTGATCCGGGAGAAAGAGGGGAGCATAGGGGAGAGAGAGCGAGGGGAAGAAGATGGAGAGAGAAGAGGAGAGTGGAAAAGGAAGGTGAAAGAGAGGGAAAGGATTAAGACGAAGGAAAGAGAGAGAGAGAGAGAGAGGAAAAGGCTTAAGACGGAGAGAGGGAGAGAGAGAGAGTGAGTGAGTGAGTGAGTGAGTGAGTGAGTGAGTGCGAGTGAGTGAGGGAGGGAAAGGATAGAGAGAGGAAGAGGAAGGAGAGAGGGAGGGGGGTCTCTTAACTAAAGGACCTTACTAAGGAGCAACTACAGCCTGAGGTGGCCGGACGGTATCTTCGCTAAGACTTTCCCTAAGATTGCCTCGAGAAACAAGCTGAGACGAGAAACACGCGTAAATCTTGGTAGAAATCTCGGTCAGAATTCCCCGCGAAAATACACCTTGGTTAATCGAAATAAAAATGTGAGTCAGAATCCCCAAAGGGAAAGGGGAAAACTCAAAAAAAAAAGTCTTACCCGAAAACCCACTAAAGAAAACGAAATAGACGAAATAATATTCCAAAAAATTGCGGGTGGAAATATATTCATGCGAGGGCTTGTGCGTGTATGTTTTTTTTTCTCTCTCTCTTTTTATCCCTTTCCTTTTACATACGGTTTTAAGAAGGCTCCCGTGAAGAAAGTACTCAGTTTACCTTCAGTGCGTGAGAAGCGATGCGTGAGGTCCCGTGTCCGCGTCGTGCTCTGCGGCGCCGTCCGTTCCCGCGGGGCTTGGCTGGGTCGAGGATTTTCTTCTATTTTTTTCTTGGATTTCTTCTTCTTTCTTAGATTTTATGCCCTTTACTTATGATGTAGGATTGTACCCAATGTAGGATGGCTGGAATGCGGCTTAGTGCGCATCGGTTTGGTTATGGGATTAAATTTGAAGTTTGTCTGGAGGGATGTTGGTCATTTTCATCAGTGACACTCATGGTATACGCCAGGAATTTGTGTTATTATGAACAACCTATATTGTTGTATTTATTGGGTCATTTATTTCTATATGTATTTTTTAGTATGTGTATATACTTCATTTATTTTGTATATGAATTTTTGTGTATATGCGTATATAGTTCATTTATATATGTATGTGCTTTTATGCATCTATGTATATATTTCATTAATTTTTGTTTTATGCATGTGTATATATTTCATTTATTTTATTTATTCGTAAAAGCCCCGCCCAGTTGTCCTTTCCCGCGCGTCGATAACACCCATGAACGGCAAGGCGACTGACCTGGCCTGACCTGCTCTCTGACCCGCTCGATCGCGTCGACCCATAAGGTGGCCCGCCCGCCCCTCGCGCCGCCATCTGTATTCGCCGCACATTCGGCCGAACGGAAAACAGTTTCCCCACTTTTAAAAAGGCGAGAAAAGGGAGGGAGGGAAACGGGAGGGGGGTGGGGGAGGGGGGGAGAGGAAGAGGGGGAGGTTGAGGGAGAGGGAAGAAATGGGAAGGAGGAAGAGGGAAGAAATGGGAAGGAGGAAGAGGGAGGACGGAGAGAGAGAGAGAGAGAGAGAGAGAGAGAGAGAGAGAGAGAGAGAGAGAGAGAGAGAGAGAGAGAGAGAGAGAGAGAGAGAGGAAGAAAAGGAGGGGGGAAAGGAGAGAGAGAAAGTGAATCAATTAAGATAAAGGGAAAGGGAATGGGGGGAGGAGGAGAAAGAAAAGGAAAGGAAGATGGAAAGCGTAAGAGAGAAAAAAAAACGAAATCTCGACTCACGCGAAGAAATCTCGAAGTGTTTTAAACGCGGGGGTGGGGGTGGGGGGGTGGTCTCGAACCCGCTGCCACGACCCTCTCCGCTCTCTTTGCCGGAATATTTTAATAGGATTTGGTCGGTATTAAAAATCAAGAGAGAGCCGCGAGCGTGATATTGGGAACGGTATATGTGTGCGTTGTAAAATAAAATCAAATCGGGGGAAAAAAGAGAGAGAGAGAGAAGGCTGGAGATATTTTAGTCCCCGCCGCTTTTGGAAATTCCGACGGCGATGTGCCTAAGAGTGTACTGGAGTTATTTTTGCGTTTTCATTTAAGGGGAGGATACGGGATTTTTTTTTTTTTTTTTTTTTTTTTTTTGGGGGGGAGGGGAGGAGGGAGGGAGGGAAGGGGGGAGAGAGGGAAGGAAGGAAGGAGGGAGGGAGGGAAGAAAGGAAGGAGGGAAGGAAGGAAGAAAGAAAAAAAGAACGAATGAAAGAAAGAAAGAAATATAGATGATGGATTGTTGTTGTTGTAGTTGTTATGTTTGTTTAGTTTTGATGTTTAGTCTCTGCAGGAGATGCAAAGAATTCTCCCGTTTGCTTTGACTACTTGTACATATGTTTATGGAAATCTGCGGGGGAAACACGTACAGTAAATGATTATATATGTTTACTCGGAAAGCGTTGCGTTTAGCTGTGCTCTATTTTCTTGTTTCTTACCTTCTTTTCTTATAAATATCATCATCGTCGTTGATATTACTTTTGGAGGGATGATGTGATGTTAGTGTCAGTGTTGTTGTGATGGTGATATTGGTAATTCAAGTCATGATTATTGATACCGTTATTGTTATTGTTGGTTTTTATCTTCGCTTGCTGCTGTTAATATTACCTTACCACTTCTGCAGATGATAATGATAATAATATATATTGTTCACGCGCTTACTGACCACGCGATAGTATTACATTTGCTGGCGGTTTCCAGCCCCAAAAATTCCTCAAAGTAAACCCCACATCACGCGGTTTCGACGCCCGCGCCCGCCCGCCAGACCCGACGTCATAACCGGCCCATAATACTTTGCATAAGAAATTCTTCCTTTTCGGAGCACAGCGGCCGCGAAGAGATCACGACAGGTGTTAATTACAAGTCGTTCGCGGCCCTTACCTGCCCTTCGCACCCCGCGGCTCGTAACGCCTGTGAGTGAAGTGTTTACACCTTCAGAGACGCTTCCATCTATCGCCTCCGAGCTCTCGACGCCCATTGAGCCGAGCGTCCCGAAAACTCCGCCCATCATAAACCTGTCATTTCTCTGACGAGGAGCAAGCACGCCCACCATCAACAACATGGGCCGAATCGCCCGGAGCCCCTCGTCGCGGCCCGTCTCTCTCTCTCTCTCTCTCTCTCTCTCTCTCTCTCTCTCTCTCTCTCTCTCTCTCTCTCTCTCTCTCTCTCTCTCTCTCTCTCTCTCTCTCTCTGTGTCTCTCTCTTTCTCCTCGATACTCGTTTTCCTTTGTTTTTATTTCGTTAGCTTTTGTGTTTGGGTTAGTTATTTCCATTTATCGCCTAGTCAGATATATCTTTTTCTGTCTCCTTTCCTCCCACCACTTTCCACCCCTTGCCCTCCCAATCTGCCACTTCAGGTCACCTCTGTTCCTTCCTCTTCCCCTCATGCCTCCTCTTTTCTCCCTTCTCCCCTTCTCCTCTTCTCCTCTTCCTTCACCCTTCTCCATCTCTCCCATTTCTCCGATTCTTTTATGTCTCCCTCCTTCCATTTCCGTTCAAAACACGCAAACAAGCTAATTGAATTTGGGTACAATTATTACAAACGCCATGCTATTTTTTTCAGAATGTACATAATCGTGATGTGGACAGTGTGGGAGGTTCCAAGCAGGCAAAGCAGAAAGCACGAGGGGGGGATGCGATTCCTGTAAACGGTTGTCAGACAGTAAAAGCTTTGAAAACAGGTGGAAGCCAGATAGGAAGTGCGATAAAAATAAGTTGCGTTTAGAGAGAGGCAGCGTTGGCAGAGGGAAGTGGGGACAGCCAAAGAAGAGAAGTGTTGGAAGGAATAGTAACACTGGATTCCCGATAGATGTGTTGGAAATAAGTGGTCGAGAGGCAGTGTTGTCAGGGGGAAATGTTGACAGCAAGAAAAGGGGAGTAAGGAAAAAAATATAAACACCGGCTGTCAGTCAGGACATGTTCTGGAAATGAATGGTTGCCTAGATAATAAATGCTGGCTGGATTAGTAAGAAAAAACAGGAAGTGTTTGAAGACAACAAAAGCACTATCTTGGTAATGAATTGACACCAGGCATTATAATCCTTGCCGGTAAAGTGCCATAAACGTAGTAAAAAGAGCGAGAGAAAGAGAGAAAGAAAAGATAACCGACGTTAAGCTGACTTGGCGACCGTGTGGTGGTGTTGGCTGCAGTGTTTATGCTTTGCGATTGCCTCGGGGGCTGTGTTTGTTGGCGTTGTGTGCACGCTGTTTGATTCCGTGGAGGTGCTAAGGGTGTGAGTGCGTTCGGAGTGTTTTGATGGCGTCGACTCTCGGCTTACTGTTTTTTTATTATTATTATTGTCGGATATTAATGTAGTTTTGTTAGTTTTGATCGTTTTGAAGGGTATGGTTGTCGTTAGGTTTCAATGCATCTTTTGAGGTAGTCTACATAAAATGATTGAATTGTTACTTTTGAAAGAGTTTAGTTTATGCTGCTTTATCCTATCCTGGTATCGTCTCCTCTTCCTTTTTTATTTTTTTTTCTCTTCTTCTCTTTACCTTTTATTTCCCTCCTTTTGTCTTCCCTCTTTCTGCTCTTCCTTTACGTTCTTCCCCCCCGCCCCCCTCTCTCTCTCTCTCTCTCTCTCTCTCTCTCTCTCTCTCTCTCTCTCTCTCTCTCTCTCCTCTCTCTCTCTCTCTCTCTCTCTCTCTCTCTCTCTCATCTTTTCCCCCTCTCATTTCTCGTCTCTCCCTCGCCCTCGTTTCATTTGTCTTTAGTTCCTGCAGACGCCAAGTATATGTCTGACGTTGAGAGCTGTTTTACACGCGACCCCCTGGCTGACTGCTGACTTGTCTGGTCATCGATTGCACAATCAGTAAACGGGTTTTTATTTTACGTTTTGGTGTTGACGTCCCTCTTAGCGAGTGAGAAATGGAGGCAGAGGAGAGACATAGAGATGGGAGATACTGAGCGAGATAATGGGCGATGAAGGATTGGAAAATGGGAATTTAAGAAGGGTGGATGTAAAACGGAAATGACGAGAGATAGGGACGATGATTTTGGGGATAGAAACGCGTCGACTAGCCTTATGTGCGGGGGACGTTGACGTAAATGAAGTTAAGAGGCAAATGACTCGACCAGTGGAAAGCAGTAAGAATAATGACAAGGAAAGAAGCTAAAGAAGCTTAAAATACACAAAGAAATAAATATAGAGACAAAAACGAGACCGAGCAATTGAATAAAAGAAGAAGAGAGAAGAGAAAAAGCAAACAAATAATGTAGTCTATTTAGAACGACAGAGAGAAGGAGAAAGACGAAGAGAGAGAGAGAGAGAGAGAGAGAGAGAGAGAGAGAGAGAGAGAGAGAGAGAGAGAGAGAGAGAGAGAGAGAGAGAGAGAGAGAGAGAGAGAACGAGAGAAAACGAGAGCGAGAAAGAGAGAGCGCAGAGGCAAAGCAATAAAAACAAGAGACAAAGGAGGAACGAGCGCAAATTGTAATGATCATCACCTGACGACTCGGCCATGTGTGTCAGGCCTAATGGATCCTCTTCGCTAATTACAGGTAATTGCTCCTTGAATGTATGTAGTCTCAGAGGCGAAGGTCTTTCCTCAAGGCTTTGTCTACACGATGAGGGGAGTCACGGGAAGAAATGGCTTCATCCTTGAATATGTATGAGGTAATGAGACAAAGAGAAGGAGAAAGAAAAAGTCCGCACTGATTAGCGAAAGAGAAAGACGGGTTGGATTGGGAAGGAAAATCGTAGAGAGAGGAAAGGAAGGAGAGGAGGAAGGATGTTGTTATTAAGGGAGTGAGTGAGTGAGTGAATAAGAGCGTGAGTGAGTCAATGCGGGAATGAATGCTGAGTGAACGTGTGGAGTGCCTTGAATGTGTGTTACCCGCGAGTGTTTACTACAAGGCGTCCTCTCTGTGCCCGTCCCCTCTTCTCCCTCCCCTCCCTCTCTCCCTCCCTCCCTCCCTCCCTCTCTCCCTCTCTCCCTCCCTCCCTCCCCTCTTCTGCCGCTCCACTTCTCTCCTCCCCCCCCCTCTTCTGTCACTTCTTAACCCCCCCCCCCCTCCTCAAAAGGACCTGACCAGAAGGATGTTTGACATGTCTTGAGTGCGACTTCCTCACTGCCCTCTTGTGAGAGGAGGGGGAAGGGGGGGAGGGGTAACCGTATAAGTGACCTATCCTCGCCATTCCGCATCCTTAACATCCCTGACTAATCCCTATTTATCCTATCTTGGGATCATCCTCTCCCTCTATCTCTTCTCTCTCTCTCGGGAATATCCTCTTCATTTGGCGAGTGAATCATGCTAAATTACACTAATTGAATCATATCACTTAGATGCCCGGACAACAGCGATGTCACTAAAATGAATTAATTAACGCGACTCTAATCCATTTGAAATTAAGGCGACTTTCCATACGGGCAAGTGAGAGGAGGTCCCTTTGTCATGCCCCGTACATCTCGGCCGTAGGTAGATAAGCCTAGACGCCTTTGTTCCGAGGGCAAGGAGCGAGCGAGCGGTGGCACTAACGAGCCCCGAGCCGATAGCCCGCTCGACCTCGCACCGGGCCGCCACAAGACTCGCTTCGCCCCCTCTAATGACTGTATCATGGGCCAGCTGTTTGCACTCATTACGGCCTGCGCTGGGCGACCCCTTTGTGCCGTGGCGTGACCTTGTTTTTGAACCCATGTGACCTCAACACGTGGCTCGTCCCCTCGCTGTGTGTATTCCCCTTGTTCGCATCCGGGCGCGAGGGGAGGAGGAGGGGGGGAAGGGGGGAAGGGAGGAGGAAAGGAGGAGGAAAGAAAGGGGGGAGGGGAGAGAGGGACCTGCATGTGACCTTATGAGGGTGAGCGAAGTGAGGGTAATGAGACAGTGAGGTAGTGGGGACCCACTTTGACGTGAGTGTCTGTGTAAGACAAAATTAAAAGAGAGCGAACAGTAAGCTTTCCGTATGAACGTAGAACTCTAGCTAACATTTTCCTAATGGCTGTAACGTTGACTTTTTTCTCTACAACCTCGATGTCTCTTTCCGTAGTACATATCGGAGTTCGATACGTAGCCTGGCATTAGCAGCACGAGTCAACAACTAACCTGCTCTGGCCAGTACGCTTGACATTTACTGTATCGGCAGGCAGGTCCCAAATGCAGGCTGTAACGTGATTTTCGTGGTAGTCCCGTCGAGTCAGGCAGGATGTTCGCAGGTCGGAACGAACTGGTGCTTCGGTGGTCCTGTTGAAATCCCGCTGTGTTTTTGTACGATGGGATACCTGTTTCTCCTCGCTCTTTCTTTTCTCTCTCTCTCTTTCTCGCCCCCCCCCCTCTCTCTCATTCTCGTCCTCTCTCTCTCTCTCTCTCTCTCTCTCTCTCTCTCTCTCTCTCTCTCTCTCTCTCTCTCTCTCTCTCCTCTCTCTCTCTCTCTCTCTCTCTCTCTCTCTCTCTCTCTCTCCTCTCTCTCTCTCTCTCTCTCCTCTCTCTCTCTCTCTCTCTCTCTCTGTCTATCTATCTATCTATCTATCTATCTATCTATCTATCTATCTGTTTCTCTCTTTATCCCCCACCCTCCCTCTGTATGTATATGAATATGTATATATATATATATATATATATATATATATATATATATATATATATATATATATATATATATATCTGTCTCTATCTCTATCTCTATCTCTATCTCTATCTCTCTCTCTCTCTCTCTCTCTCTCTCTCTCTCTCTCTCTCTCTCTCTCTCTCCTCTCTCTCTCTCTCTCTCTCTCTCTCTCTCTCTCTCTCCTCTCTTTTCTCTCTCTCTCTCTCTCTCTCTCCTCTCTCTCTCTCTCTCTCTCTCTCTCTCTCTCTCTCTCTCTCTCTCTCTCTCTCTCTCTCTATCTATCTATCTATCTATCTATCTATCTGTTTCTCTCTTTATCCCCCACCCTCCCTCTGTATGTATATGAATATATATATATATATATATATATATATATATATATATATATATATATATATATATATATATATATGCTCGTGTGTTTGTTTGATTATAAATATTAATAAATCTGATATCATGTCCTCTCCCTTAACACTTAAACGCACACTGCATCCCAACTTCTGGCGAAAGGGCCTTGGCTGTCGAGCAGAGTGCCGAGCAGCTGCCACTCGCTGTGTCGTCGAGATGAGCCCGACAGGCACTCGGCGACGTGTGTGTCTCCCGCGTCACAACACGGCCCGCCCGGCTCTTGCGTGGCTCGCGAGTCCATCATCTTGTTAGAAGTTGAGGCTCAGCGACAGGTCCGGGCTGACGCGGGCCCTTCGAGGTCGACGCGGAGCGCGAAGGTGACCTTTGATCCGCTTTCGCCTGGCTTGGGTCACCGGGCTTGGGTCTTGGGTCTTGGCTCGCCTCTCGCCTCTCCTCTGGCATGGGAGTGTCATCAGCCGGAGGAAGGAGGGGGGGGGAATGCTTGCTTTCATCGAGGATTATGCTTTCGTATCTTGCTTTAAAAGTAAGAAATCAACACGGGGATTACTTATTATTTCTGTTGAGTTTGCTGTATTGCTTCCGTTGCTAACAGGGAAAGTGATGATCGTCATTATCATTCTCACTGACATTGCTGTTGGCATTTTCATTGCCACTGATATTATTATTCTTATCATCGTTATTATAATTAACCACATTATGACAGTAATCACGATAACGTTAATATAGAAACGTTACACTGATGACATGATATAGAAGAAGATATTAATTACGATAGTATGGCAACAGCGACGACTAAGGTTATGGCCGTCATAAGATGATATCAGGAAAGCAGCGAAGGTTATGGGACACGAAAGTCCCGTAGGCAGAGGGGGAAAAGAGGTAGGGGGAGGGAGGGAGGGGGAGGGGAGGGGTGAGACCTGTGTGGGGGAGAGGACAGGGCACTGTAGACGGGATGGGAAAAGAGTTAGGGGAAAAGGAAGGAAGGGGGAGGGGGGTGAGCTTGAGGGGAAAAGAGTTAAGAGAGTGGCAGGAAAGGAGGAGAGGGTGGGGGTAGGGTGTTATGGGAGAGTGCCAGGCCGACACAGAGCGGAAATGAACCTTATCCGCTTTTTCCCCTCTTCCTTCCTTCCCTCGTCGTGTTTTACACCTTATTTTCTCGGTCTGTCCTTCTTTTCTCTCCTCTCTTCCCCGTCGCCCCGCCCTTAAAGGTGAGTCTCTGAGAAAGTTCCAAGCGCGAAAGGGTGAAGGTGAAGGGTGAAGGGGCTGTAATTGTTCATTGTTCATTTGTCGAGTGTATTTGGCGCCCCTTTTGTTCACGCGATTTCCAAGATTTCTTTTCTCGCCTCGAAATTTTGAACATTCCTCTCCTGAACTCTTGCAAAGGCGGCGGAGGTTGCGAGGAGGGAATTGAAGTTGCAGGAGATTGCCTCGTCGCGTTTTTGTTGTTTTTACTTTCATTATTTTCTATAAAAAAGATATGTATAAAGGGCGTGTGTGGTTTTGTAGATTTACCGCGGGTTGCATAAGCATGTGTATTTGTATGCATTATGCATATATGTATATGTGTGTATGTATGAATGCATTTGTGCCTTTGTGCCTTTGTGTGTGTGTGTGTGTGTGTGTGTGTGTGTGTGTGTGTGTGTGTGTGTGTGTGTGTGTGTGTGTGTGTGTGTGTGTGTGTGTGTGTTCGTGCGGGTGTGGGTGTACATTCACTTATTTATTTATCCATTTATCTGTCTATTTATCTCTAATATTTGTGGTCTTGGAACTTCGATGTTGCACAACTGCATCTCTGCAACGGACCCGCCTGTCGTGTTATCTTCTTTTATGTGCGTTGGTCTCGTACATTTTCCCTCTGCGGGTTTGTGTGAACACTCGGGCAGGGGCGGGGGGGGGGGGGCTCATTATCGAAGAGTGTGTGTGTGTGTTCTCGGAGGAAAAAAATAAGAATATTGTCTGCGGAAATGACTGTGTACTTTATAATTCTTCTAGATAGTTCTTCGGTGGATTTCTTGTGATTTTATTTCTTGCTTTGTTTTGTTTTGTTTATATAATGCTTTTTTCGTTTATGTGTTTGTGTTCCCCTTCTGTCTCTAGTTGTCTCGAATTTCTTTTATTGCTTCTAAGTCTGTTTCTTCTTTTATTTTATTCCGCATGTTCTCGTGAAAAAAATCATATATATTTTTATTATTTCTTTTCCCGTTGAGTTTACTGTTCACTTGGCTCTTCCTCTTTGTTTTTAGTTTCTGATATATATCTTTCATTAATTTCTCTATCCCTGGATTTATTGACTCTTTCTCTCCTCTTCTCTCTCATTTCCCTCCTTCGTCACATTCCTCACGGACGTGTTTTTTCTCCTTGTATTTTTTTCCTCTTTCTTCTCTTCTACATCTGTCTTTCTTTTTCCGTTTCGTTATCCCCCTTCCGGTCTTCTCTACTCCGTTTTTATTATTTTATTTCCATCTTCCTCCGTTCTGGCACTTACATCATTCATCCCTTTTCGCTATATTCCCTGTCCTTCGCTTTTTCAGTTCAACCTTTCTACTCCTCTCGCATCTCTTCTTTCCTCTGCTATTTCGTCTCCGTCCCCTTTTTTCCTTGTTGCGTGCCTTTCCCTCCTTCGTTGTATCTCATCTCCTTATTTCATTTGCAGTAGGATGGATATTCTTTCCTCGTCTCCTTTCCAAACTCATCTTTATTTCTTTCTCTGTATCTCCTCGTCTCTTTGCCATATATTTAACCTTTCCTTTTCCCAATCATCTCCCCCCCCCCTTATATCCCCCCTCTCCTAGCCCCCATTATAGGCCTGCCTCCCCCCCCCCTCTCCTTACTCCCCCCACTATATCCCCCTCTCCATACTTCATTATTCCTCCCCTCCTCCCCCCCTCCTCCTGCTAGCCACGTACCCCCCCTCCCCTCCTCCCCCCCTCCTCCTGCTAGCCACGTACCCCCCCTTTCCCACGCACCTTTCTCCTGTGTCAAAATAGCTGAAACTCAATAGCGAGGGAGCTTAAGGTGTGACACGCCGCCACAAGACGCGTTTTGATCCCCACCTCGGGATTTTAAGAAGTAGGGGTGTGGGGGTGGGGTTGTTGGGGGGGTGTAGGGTAGGGTATGGGGTGCGAGGTTGAGTGTGAAGGATGGAAGGACGGGTAGGGGAGAGGGAGGGTACGGGCAAGGGTGTGGGGGGAGAAAGTGACACCCTGGGAACTGTTTCTCACCCCTTTCCTTGTACCCTCCTCTCCCCCCTCCCCCCCCACTTGTTTCTCTCGCTCCTCCTCTCTTCGCGCCCCATATTTCTCGTTCCTCTTTACCTTCTCTCCTTCCCAAGCACCTGACACCTGGCTCAAGGTGGGGAGAAAGACGCCGACGTTGATTAGAAGTAAGGGAATATGTGTGCGAGTGTGTGTGCGTGTGTGTGTGTGTGTGTGTGTGTGTGTGTGTGTGTGTGTGTGTGTGTGTGTGTGTGTGTGTGTGTGTGTGTGTGTGTGTGTGTGTGTGTGTGTGTAAACGGCGTGTGTCGTTTTATAGATTTACCATAGGTTGCATAAGCATGTGTATTTGTATGCATGTATGTATGTATAAAATAAAAGCGGGCATTTCAATTAAAAAATATATTCTCTTGAAAAAAACGTATAATTGACAACAATGAGGTGATCATATACGGTCCTACAAGCAGGTGGATGGTTAACTGAAATACCGTAAATATGCAGAAAAAATCACGAAAAGGTCCCAACAAAAATGATATTATGTAACGCCCACACGCCCATTATAAGAGAGATGGATTACTGAGCCATCCTTTGGAGTATGATCCTGGCCATTATTTAAGCTCTTTTTCAACTTTTTAAGCGCGCAGAGAGACACGCGAGACGACTAAGCTCGTACAGAGGGATTAAACACGCAAAAAGAAAGAAAGAAAAAATGCTACTTATTCTTCGTCAATGGAGAGAGGACTCTGAGTTGGCATATTTTGCCTTTTATATTGTTTTTATTTTATTTATTTATTTTTTTAGGAGGAGGAGCGACGTTGTGTCCATTAATGAGTTAATAGCCAGTCTTACAATTTGCATGAAAAATGAGCGGATTATGCAAATATTTTTTATGCTGTTTCTTTTTATTTTATTTACTCCATAACTGAGTATACAATTAGTTACGTATTATATAGTGTTACTCTTTGATTTATGGGCAGATCTGGCGTGTGCGTTTGGCGAACTTCAGCACGGGGGCCTTTGAGGGCAACACGAAGAGACAATCGAGGCGAAGTGAAAAATTATCAAAGCACATTTAGAGTAGAACTAGGGGGAATTTGAACACTTGTCAGGGGAAAACAGGGGAATTATGGAAAACAGGCGAGACTAATGAGGCGAGATTTGCTGCTGAATCAAACAGAATTAAGTTTATCGGAGCGGAATTTATGAGAAGGATAATGAAAGGTTGTGCAGGAAGGAACAACCGGCGAGGGGAGAGGGAGGGGGGGGCAGGGAGAGAGAGAGGGGGGTGAGGGATGCTGGGCAGGGAGGGAGAGTAAATAGAAGACGCAGGGGAAGACAGGGAGAATCTGAGTGAAAATGTACGAAGGAAGAGAAAGAAGCAGACAGAGGAGAGAAATAGAGAGAAACAAGGCGCAGAGAGAGAGAGAGGGAGGGAGGGAGGAGGGCTGGGAAAAAGACAAAACGAGAGGGCTATTGGTAGGAAGGAAGAAAAGGGGGAAAGAAGAGAAGAGGAAGAGGGAGCCAAGAAAATAGCGATAAAGATAAAGAACGATTTACGAATGATAAAAGTAAAAAAAATAATAATAATAACGGAAATACGGAACGACGGAAGAATTTCGAAGCCAAGGAAGAAGAGAGGGAGGAATAATTATGACAGCAGAGACACGGAACAAAAAGGAGGTGCAATCAGACTGCTTCCGCCTCTTACTCTCTTACTCTCTCTCTCTCTCACTCACTCTCACTCTCTCTCTCTCTCTCTCTCTCTCTCTCTCTCTCTCTCTCTCTCTCTCTCTCTCTCTCTCTCTCTCTCTCTCTCTCTCTCTCTCTCTCTCTCTCTCTCTCTCTCTCTCGCTCCCCCGTTCTTTCTCTTTCTGTGTCATGTCTAATTATAACTCGCACAAAGACGTTTGCTTGGGTAAAAGGTTCGGACATGTCGCTTTTAGGATTTATTGTACTTGACGCGTTTCATGTTTCCGGAAGTGAGTGGGAGGAGAAGAGGGGGGAGGGGGAAGAGGGAGGGAGGGGGAAGACGGGGAGTAGGGAGAGGGAGAGAGAGGGAAGGAGGGAATGGGGAAAGGGAGAGGAAGAGGAGGGGAAGGAGGGAAGGGGGAGAGGGAGAGAGCTAGAGGGGGGTAGAGGGAAGGGGAGGGAGTGGTTGGGGTAGGATGAGAGGTGGATAGAAGGGAGGGGAAGGGGAAGCGGGGAATAGGAAAGCAAGGGGGAAGAGGGAGTGGAGGAGAAGGAGGAGGAGGAGGGTTAAGAGGAAGGCGACGTGCCAAGATAAGGTTGGTATCAAGCAGCGGGTGCTAAGTCATTTTTAATCGACCATGAGGCATGCAGATGGTGTTAAAAATATTCCCAACAAATTTTCTCGTGTTTAGCATAAACGCGACGTGGTATGAGGGAAGGCCGGGTAGGGGGGAGGAGGAGGGGCGGGGAGGGAGGGAGGAGGAGACGGGAAGGGGAAGGGGGTGGAGGAGGGGACGGAAGAAGGGGCGGGAAGGGGCACCCTCCTCACCCGGGGCCTCTCTCCTCCCCACCCACCCACAACCCCCCTATTCCCTCCCCCATCTCGGACCTGCTGTTCTCGAACTCTTGACTCTTGACACGGACTCTTAATCTGTTGTAAATATGTCAGCGTGTGCCAGTGCTGGTGCAGCTTGGCGCTCTTGCTTGGACGGTGCAAAGTTATTCGGGATTCCCGGAGTGCCACTGTGTTTCTCTTGACACCTCCCGGAGTGCCATTCTCTCCTCTCTCTCTCTCTCTCTCTCTCTCTCTCTCTCTCTCTCTCTCTCTCTCTCTCTCTCTCTCTCTCTCTCTCTCTCTCTCTCTCTCTCTCTCTCTCTCTCCTCTCTCCTCTCTCTCTCCCTCTCTCTCTCTCTCTCTTTTCTCTCTCCTCTCTCTCTCTCTCTCTCTCTCTCTCTCTCTCTCTCTCAGTGAGAAGGAGAGAGGAACAGGGAGAAAAAGGAAAAAAAGTAAGTAAGTAAGGAAGGAAGGAAAGAAGGAAGGAAGGAAGGAAGGGAGAAGGAAAATGAGAGTAATAAAGAGGAGGAGGGGGTCCTCTTGATTTATATTACGCGTTCTATAAAATATTCAGCCGGTCAAAGACACTCGCGGTTGCCACAGCGGCCGTTAAAGGAAGCAGATTCAAAATTTAAGGGTTTGCATTACGGCACCTTTTCCCCGCAACGCTTAATTATGCAACAGGGCCGCGAGGTCGTGAATAATGAAGGTGTCTTTTATAAACCCCTTTTTCGTTTACCTTGTAAACGGTGTGATATTTTTTTCTTTTTTCTTTTTTTTTTTCTTTTTTTTTTCTTTTCCATACGGAGGGGGGGAGACGTCAGTGCTCACTTCAAGCTTGATAGGCATTTATATAATCTGCCGCTGTGCCGCTGGTTATTGACTCACCTGTGCAAACACCTGTATTTTCCGTGTTGCATGTGGCGTAGCAGCTTGATTGCGTTGCTGTGGGTGATTAAAGGCGCGTAGATTTCGGGCGCGGCGGTCATTGGGCTAATGCATCGGGACGAGGGGCAGGGAGAGGAAGGGCGAGGGATGGAGCCAGAGGGACTGGTAGGAGACAGACACAGGCAGAGGTGAGGGGGTGTGGATAGACAAATAGACACAGACAGACACACGCACACACGCAAGCAGTCAGGCGAGCAAGCAGGCAGATTAGTAGGCAGGCAGGCAGGCAGTCTGACCGTTTCGACAGGCAGTTAGACAGACACAAAGACAGATTAACGAACAGACAGGCAGACCTTTCGGACCAGACAGACAGTAGACAGGCCTATACAAGAGGGGCAGATGTGAGCAGCCGCGTCAGCTGGGACCGTGGGAGGGCTGAGTGGGCGTGGGCGTGACCCCGACGCCAAGGTGCGGGCGCAAGGGTGGCAGGCCAGTCGAGGTGTCGGGTAGCAAGTTAATTAATTAGTTTGCGGCCATGTTGCAAATTACCAGCAGTAGGGGGCGGCCCGACCGTAGGGCGGAGAAGGGGGCGGGGGGGGGGGGGGGGCGCCAATTACCTAATGCGCTGAGTGCGTCGCCGGCCGCTGACTGCCACGAGGGCGCCGCGGAGAAATGTTATTTTTCTGCGTTCTTTGTGGCACTGGCACGGGCGCCGAGCGAGGCCATCGCTATTGATTGACAATACACAAAGAGTGCCGTGCAAAGGATGACAGGGTGTGCCAAGGAAAGAGTTTGCAAAGGGAAAGCTCAACTCTTTGTTTGTTTATTTGGTAAAAAATTCCGAGAAATTTATATATATATATATATATAATATATATATATATATATATATATATTATATATATATATATATATGTGTGTGTGTGTGTGTGTGTGTGTGTGTGTGTGTGTGTGTGTGTGTGTGTGTGTGTGTGTGTGTGTGTGTGTGAGCGCGCGCACGTGCTGAGAAAGAGAGAGAAAAGGGGAAGGCCCCATGTTTAGATAGGTGTAAGATAGAGTGTAAAAGAGAGTCGATAGCTTCCTAGGGGCTTAAAAGGAATTTAGTGCGGACGGAAAAGGTGTCCTACGGTTTAGGGAAATTGATTTTTTATGAGGGAGGGATATGGATTCCGTGGAATGAGGGAAGAAAGGGAAAGAGGAAGAGAGAAGGGAAATGGGGAAAAGGGAAGGAAGAATGCCAAAAGGGATGAGAGAGAGAGAAAGAGAAAGAAAGAAAAAAAAGAGATCGAGTCGGCGGGGCGTCCAGGTAACGAGGTAAATAGGACAAGATAATGAAGCAAATAAGATGAGGCAATGTGAGCGAAGGAGGAAAATCAATATACAATAAATAGGAAAGGAAGAAGGCGAAGTCAGACGAGGAGGAACTCGAGAAGAGAGAGAGAGAGAAAAAAAATATGAGTGACGTGAGGGGGCGGGAAAGATGAGGAAAAAAGGGGAGGCTGTAGCTGGCCAGGTTTACAGGGTTAGCGTTAATGAGAGAGTGAGGCAAAGGCAAAGGGAAAGGGCAGTCGGTTATCAAGGGTGTGCAACATGGGGGGTGGGGGTGGGGGGGGTAATGTGGAAGAGACAGCCTGAGAGGCAGAAGGAAGTGTGGCGAGGGAGGAGTGAATGTAACGATCCTGATTTTGATATGAGGGAGTAATGTTTAATAGTTGTGATATCTCGTTGTAATTTTGCGATACGGGCAGTCGGGCTTTTGAGAGAAAAGCCAGTGGAAAGGGATGTAGTGACATTGTTTTATTCTCCTCCTCCTTCGTCTGCTTTTCCCCCCTCCTCTCTCTCTCTCTCTCTCTCTCTCTCTCTCTCTCTCCTCTCTCTCTCTCTCTCTCTCTCTCTCTCTCTCTCTCTCTCCTCTCTCTCTCTCTCTCAATACATTCCATCTTCCGTCCACGTATCCGCGCGGTCTGTCCAGCCAGCCGGATCGCGATGATGCGTGACGATACGTGGAGGCGATACGTGGCATTGTAGAGGCGTCGCGCGTCCCGTGGCGAGGCGGTAGACCACAGCCGTCACAGCTCCGGCCCTCCTGCCTGATTTCGCTCGCTCCTTTTTGTCTCTTTCTCTCTTATTGCTACCCATTTTTTTTCTGTTCTATGTACCATTTTTTTCACATGCTCTTATACACACAGACGCACACGCACACGCACACGCACACGCACACGCGCGCACACACGCACGCACGCACGCACGCACACACACACACCCCACCACACACACACACACACACACACACCACACACACACTACACACACACACACACACACACACACACACACACACACACACACACACACACGCACACGCACACGAAGTCACAAGCACAGTCACACAAGCTCACAGACAGTGCCTCAGCGGTAATCGGATACCCATTAATATTGATCCAGCGCTCCTTCCCTATTCCGTGTCCCATTATAGTGCCGCCGGTTGTGCCACAGCGAGTGCCACTCCGGTGCACCATCATCTCTCACACAACATAAAAATGAAATATATATATATATATATATATATATATATATATATATATATATATATATATACATATATATAGGTAACTAGAGGGAAAGTGGAGAAAGAACACTATATGTTTTATGTCTGTGTGTTCTTGTTTGTGTGTGTGAGAGAAAGTGTGAGTGTGGGTGTCCGTATGTGTTGATGGGTGATGAGAGAAGAGAGATAGAAGAGAGAGAAAAGAAGAAAGAGAGAGTAGAGAGAGAGAAGAGAAGCAGCAGGCGCACGCACACGGACGCAGGTGCACGGGACGCAG
>NC_051386.1:47379817-47381336 GCF_015228065.2 Penaeus monodon | reverse complement strand
AACAACACCACACACAACACACACACACAACCACACACACCAATCAAACACCACACACATCACTACATACAACACACAGCCCACACACCACACCCCACACACACACACACACACACACACACACACACACACACACACACACACACACACACACACACACACACACACACAATCCCCACACCCTAATTTTATGCATACATTTCCCTTAATACCGTATATCACAGTACGCCAGAAACCCGACACAGTTTATAATATATCTTGTAAACAATATGTTTGTGTTGAGACTGGTGGAGGAAGCAAGAATGTCCACAAAGTTTAACGTTTAGACACATAAAGGCAGGCTGGCGTAATCCACAGCGCTGGCAGCATAAATAAACAAGAAGGCGCTTATTGTTTACTTTTAACTTGGCTAAAGAAGGACAGATGTTATCATCCTTGGTGTGTGTGTGGGGGGGGTAGGCTGAGGGAGGGAGGGAGGGGGGAAGGAGATAGGGGAGGGAGGGAAGGAGGTGGGTAACCTAACACCGTATCACACACGATTTGCACGCTGGTAACACGTTCAAAAGTGGCTCTGGGATCCGGTTACTAAAAGAGAGAGAAGAGGAGAAAGGGGAGAGGAGAGAAGAGAAGAGGAGAGAAGAGAGAAAGAGAAGAGGAGTAAGAGAGAGACAGAGTGAGCAAGAGGAAGAGAGAGGGGGGGGGGAGAACAGCGGAATACCGTACCGCTCTTTGTACTGATGAGAAGAACAGCTGCTCGTAGAAAAGGTTGGCTCAACGGATTAATTAGTAATCACGAGTGTTGGCACCTGATGTGTATCACGGGGAAGGAACCACACTGCTTTTTCCCCTTAAATGGTTTTTTTTATGGTTGTGTGTGTGTGTGTGTGTGTGTGTGTGTGTGTGTGTGTGTGTGTGTGTGTGTGTGTGTGTGTGTGTGTGTGTGCCTGCGTGTGTCTGCGTGTGCGCGAGCGCCTGCCTGCCTGCGTGCCTTTTCAAGCGAGCTGAAATAGAGCAGATGAACGCATTTCAATTGGGATTCTCTTTGATAACTCAGCAACTTCGGCGAGCGTGTTTTGGGAGGCTGCAAAGAGAAATAAGAAATAAAGGAACCCCATTGTTTGCGAAGATAACGCGTTGCTTCCGGAGATTTATCAGCATGAAATCCTTCCGGGCTGAGCTGTGGCTGCTTATATTGCCGCTGAGGAGAGAACATTGTTCACATTTATGCATGACAGTATATATCACTTCTCATAATGGGTGTATATTTTAGCGTGTAAGACTATAACGTATAACTTTGCCTTTCACGAGCCAGCCACTCGCTCTTAATGGAGGCGGGAATGGTGCCCGGGCCGAGGCAGCGCATGGCAGTTCATGAACCTTGCTTTGCGGAGCGCGTGCAAGGATAAGTATGGCGCGCGCGCGCGCGTGGTGTGTGTGTGTGTGTGTGTGTGTGTGTGTGTGTGTGTGTGTGTGTGTGTGTGTGTGTGTGTGTGTGTGTGTGTGTGTGTGTGTGTGTGTG
>NC_051386.1:47359817-47372317 GCF_015228065.2 Penaeus monodon | reverse complement strand
GAGGGCTTTACGGGCCGCGCCTGCCAATGCTTGATCTCTTCTTGTTAAGATGACTTTTGGGAAGGGGTTTTGGGGGTGCGGGGGTAGGGGGTGGGGTGGGAGGAAAGAAGGGAGGGGAGGGAGGGGAGGAAGGGTGAGAGGTAGGGAAGAGGATGAGGGTGGAGGGAGGGAGGGGAGAAGAGGACAAGGGAAGGGAAGGGAGGGCCTGGGTGTGTGGCCCTGGAGAGGAGCTGAAGACAATTAGCTATTGCAGGTACAGGATTGCTGTTGCAGCTCCACAAGGTACACCCAGAGTTACTTATACCTTTCATTTTATGTGACTTATTTGAAAACGTATTTATTTTCGTTACTTAGAGAGAGAGAGAGAGAGAGAGAGAGAGAGAGAGAGAGAGAGAGAGAGAGAGAGAGAGAGAGAGAGAGAGAGAGAGAGAGAGAGAGAGAAAGGAAGAAAGAAAAATGAAAGAAAGAAAGAAAGAAGGGGGTAAGGGATATAGTATTAAGCTGCATATGATTCACGACTCATTCACCAACCAGGTCCGTGATTAGCGCATGATGAGCCGCGGTGCCCCATAAAGAGAGGTGAGACGCGCGTTGAATAACAATGAGTAAAGGGATGAGTCACCAGGTGATGTGTTGATCGGGAGACTGGTCAGAGGAGGCTGCGGGGAGGGGGGGAGGGGGGGAAGGGAGGGGAGGAGAGGGTGAGGATGAGGCGGGGAGGGGAGGAGAGGGAGGGAACTGGAAGGGAGAGATGCAGAGGGTGAGGATAAGGAGAAGGGGAGGGAGAAAAGGAAGTGAAGGATGGGTGAAGTGAAACCGAGGATGTGGGAAGAGAAGACGAGAGAGAAGAATGAGGAGGAAAGAGGGAGAAGAGTGAGAGAGAGAAAAGTGTAGGGAAGTGAAGGGGGAAAAAGAGGACGAGGACCCGCCTCCCCTTTATGCCGCAGCCGTCTTGAGAAAACCCAATACTTTCTTACGATATTTCGATCACTCTACATCCTCTTTCGTAAATTCGTTTCACTTACACTTTTTTTTAAACAATTAACAGCCCCCTCCCCATGTCCTTCTCCCCTCTCCTACACACACACACACACCTTATCCCCTTTTCCCCTCCCCTCTCCCCTATCCCCTCTCCATTCCCTCTCCCCCTCCATTTCCCCTCTCCCCTCCCCTCCCCTTCTCCCCTCCCCTCCCCCCGACACAGAAAGAGAGAACCAAAGAAAAAGGGGAATAGACAAAAAGGGGAAACCGTTAGCGACCAAGAATGCGAGCGATGTCATCCCGGCTTTCCCCTCGAGCGCAAGGCGGACGAAGGGATAATGAACGCGACGACTTCGGGAAGGCCAGCGGCGGCACTCGAGGAAGTCGTTGAGTGTCAGGACATTGGCACTGTCGCCGGCACCCGCCAAGGAATGCTGGCAGGCGGCGGCTGCTTGAGTGTCGCCGCTAGACAGGGCGCCCGCGGGAGATTGAAAATAATACTGCTATTTCCTTGCTGTGTTTCCTTCTCTTTGGTGGATGGGGAGGGGGTGAGGGAGGTGTGGGGGGGGTGAGAGGTAGGCGGAAAGGGGGAAGGGGAAGAGAGGGAGGGGAGGGGAGGGGGTTTACTATTCGCTTTCTCCTTTTTCTTCTTCTCTCTCTCTCTCTCTCTCTCTCTCTCTCTCTCTCTCTCTCTCTCTCTCTCTCTCTCTCTCTCTCTCTTCCTCTTCCACTCCCTATCCCTATTCCTATCTTTTTCTTTCTGTCTCCCTCTCTTTCTCTTAGACAGACACTTAGGCTCCCGTTTCGCACCCATTGGGAGGGGAGGGGAGGGGAGGGGAGGGGGGGAGCCAGAGCGAGCACAGTTGCCCGTCAGCCAAAGTTTGTGCGTCTGTAATTAATTGACTGATCTGCGATATTCACTCCGTATTTCGCCGGTATTTTGGAGTGGGGGAGAGGGGAAAAGGGGGGGAGGTGGATAGGGAAGGGAAGGGAAGAGGAGAGGGGGGAAGAGGGGGAAGGAGGGAAGAAGGGAGTGAGGGGAAGGCGGGAAGAGGAGAAAAGATAGGGAGGGAAGAAGGGAGGAAAGGAGGGGTGGGGAAAAAGGGGGAAATTAGGAACGATCGGAAGGTGAGACATAAATGGAAAAGGGAGGGGGGAAAGGGTAGGGAGGGGAGAGGGGGGGATTGAGAACGAGGATGAGATGGGGAAGGAAGGAGAATGGGGAAAGGGGGGTGGGGAGGGGATCGGTTGCCGCAATATCGTCTGTAAACCAAAAAGGTGTTGTAAACTTTCCTCGTTTTTGTCGGATGAATTCGCTGTGCTGAATATTTAGCTCCGTTAAATAAAAAAAGGAGAGGTATATAAAGCGCGAAACAAAGTGTTGAATAAAAACAAATTAAAAAGTGACGGGAACATGCAAGCAAACTCTATTTTTGTTGTGAATTTTTAAAAAAATACTTAAAAAAGGGGAGATTTTGAGAAAGAAAGAGGGAAAAAAAAAGTTGGAAAATAGAGTGTAAAGGGGACTTTGAAACGCACAGTGTCCAATACCCGATACTCCCCCTCCCCCCACTCGTTCCCTACCCCCTCCCCTACCCCCCTCCCCTACCCCCTCTTTGCAAGAACCGATAGACTCTGTACACAACATGGCATTTTCACCCCCCCCCCCCCGCCCCTGCCCCTGCCCCTGCCCCTGTTCCCCGAGTGGTTGTATTCCCCGTTTTTTTTTTTTTTTTTTTTTTTTTGTCTGTCTTTTTGTCAGTCTATCTACCTATCTATTTATGTGTTAATCTTTGTCTCTCTATCTGTGTTTATCTGTTTGTTTTATCAGTCTATCTGTCTATTTATTTTTATATATTATCTATCAGTATATCTTATTTTCTCATCCTTTTTTCTGTCTATTTTTATCGTTTTATCTGTCTATTTTTTATCTATCCCTTGCGGGCGAATCACCCAAACTCCCCTTTCCTGGTGTGGAGGAAAGATTGATAAAGAGAAAAATATGTATTTAAGTGATAAATGAAGGAACAAAACATACGAAAGTGAATAAAATAGTAGCGGAATAGAAGAGAAAGAGAAAGAAAGATAAGTAGGAGGAGGAGAGGAAACAAAAAAAAGGAGAAAAGGAAAGTGAAAAGAAACCTAAAAGTAACGAAAGAGAGAGGAAGGAGAAAAAAAGAAAGAAAGAAATTCAAAAGAAACAACGGAGGAAAACCTACCTGTCAGCCTCTCTCCATCGCAAATGTTGATTCGGTTCCCGTGCGTGTGTCGGCCTCTCCTGTGCCTCTCGTTGGCCTCTCCAGCCGGACGCAGGCGCTGGGGGGCTCGGGCGCTACAGGTGTTTGTGTTTAAGGAAGCCAACTACTTCTACTTCTACTAATGTTTCTACTACTACTACTACTACTACTACTACTACTACTACTACTACTACTACTACTACTACTACTACTACTACTACTACTACTACTACTACTACTACTACTACTACTACTACTACTATACTACTACTTCTACTTCTACTACTACTGCTACGAGTACTACTACTACTATAATCATTGTTGTTGTTACTATTGTTAGTGGTAGTAGCAGTGTCGTCAGCACTGTTGCTCTTTTTAGTAATAATGTTATTGTTATTGTTATTCTTTTTATTATTATTATTATTGTTATTATTACCTTCTTTCTTTATTGTGAAGACATTTTTGTACAGCGGGAAACTATGCCATTCCCATCGCGGTAATGATTGCGGTTGGCATACCAAAAATGCCAGAGACGAACACCTTTCTGACAATAGGTCCTTTTTTTTCTTTTTTCTTTTCTTTTTTTTTTCTCTTACCCTAACTTTTTCTTCCCCTTGCTAAGAGGTGTGTGGCGTCTCCGTTAAGAGGGCAGGCGACGAAAGAGGGACATCGCTAATTACGGGGAAATGGTCGCTTTAAAACCAAGAACAATTACCGTGTTTGTGCGAGGCCGGTGGGGTCGGGGTGCGTGGGGTGGGGGATGACGCAACGATTTTAATGGGAGGAGGCGGTGGGGGGTAGGTCTATGTTTTTTTTTCTTCTGGGGGGGGGGGGGTGAGAGACGGGTGGTTGTTGATTTTTGAAGCTGAAGGAGTAATTTTGATTAGAAGGGTAATTTGAACATTTTGGGAACTGGGTTGCTGGTAAGGGAGTTAATTACGTCGAATTGTTGGTGGTAGGCCTATGCTTTTGGTGGTTACGGGGGGGAGGGGGGAGGGGGAATTCATAGGAGGTTGAGGATGGGGGAAGATTTTTGGAAAATGTATTTCGTAGTTTTTCTCTGGATTAGCCATAGAATGGAGAGAGAGAGAGAGAGAGAGAGAGAGAGAGAGAGAGAGAGAGAGAGAGAGAGAGAGGAGAGAGAGAGAGAGAGAGAGAGAGAGAGAGAGAGAGAGAGAGAGAAAACAAAGAGAGAGAAAGAAAACAAAGAGAGAGAAAGAGAACAAAGAGAGAGAAAGAGAAGAAGAAAGAGAAAGAGGGAGTGAGAGAGAAACGGACAGACAGACAGAGAAACCAGAATTTATCAGTCGGGTGGAAGGACTCGGGTAATGTTTTGACCCCGGTGTGTGAACTCCGTAGCCCTAAAGGGAAAGAGGGGGGGGGGGGTGGAAAGGAGTTTTGCGGTTAGTTCATTTATGTTAGTGAGGGCAAGCCATAGTAGTTCCACCCCCTTCTTTCTCCCTCTTTATCCACCCTTCCTTCCTCCCTCCGTACCCCATCCCCTTCTTCCCCTCCTCCCTCCCTTCTTCCGCTCTCCTTCCTCCCTCCTTACCCTATCCCCTCTTTCTTCCCCTCCTTCCTCTCTCCTTCCTCCCTCCTTCCTCTCTCTTTATCCCCCTTTTTCGCTACTGACTCTACCCTTTTATTATATATTTTATCGCCATATTTTTTATTTTCCTCCGTCGATCATTTGCAAAAAGATGCCTTGAAAGATTTATTTTTTATTAATGTCCGTTATTATCCCCCCCACCCCACATATGATAAAAAAAAAAGTGTAAATAGAATCTGCTTTGATCTCCTAAAACGTTGTTTTATATCTCGACCAGGAATTAAAAACCATAAAAGAGAAGGGAAAATCGAGGGAATGTTCGAGTTTTAGCACCATTAATGGCAGGCGTTTTATTGTGTATGATTTTCCTGTTTTATTAACGAATTGTGGAGAAGGAGGAAGAAAGAAGAAAGAGTGAGAGAGAGAGAGAGAGAGAGAGAGAGAGAGAGAGAGAGAGAGAGAGAGAGAGAGAGAGAGAGGGGGGGGGAGACCTCGAGCTGACTGATGTTGAGGAAACGCCCGTTTTTTCTGGAGACGAATTTCGATGCGTTTCTCCTGGCAGATGCTGAGGTTTCGTTTGCTTTCAATATACTCTCTATTTTCCCCCGTTTCCCATTCTTCTGCGAGAGGTACATATTTCGGGGGAATTTCGCTTGCCTTTTTAGGAGAAGGAAAGTGAGGTAATAAATGTTTCGCGTGTTTGTGTGCGTGCGATGATGCCTGCTGCAGTTCAGGGTTTATTGATTGCGGTTTTGGGTATCAGTTTTATTCCATGTTTATATATCACTTCTTTCGTGCAATTTGCAAGTCGGCCAGTATGTCATCCGATTGCATTTCCAATATTGGATTGGCGACCCTCACGTGCCCCTCACTGACCTAGGTTGGCCTGCATCACGTAACCACTTTCCTTTTCAACAATCTTTTCCCTCGTCTTGCTTGTTTATTTTTGTGGTTATGATTCCTGTTGTCGCTGTCTACTACTGCTGTTACTGTTATTATTACCGTTACTGTTGGTAGTAATGGTTATGGTTTCTGTCATTAGCATTAGCATCATCTGTCACCATCATCATCAATCTTTTTGTTTTCGCTGCCGTTACCATTATTGGCCCATTATCCTTCTCTCCTCGTCCTTTGTCCCTCTCTCCCTCTGCTCTCTTTTCCCCATTTTCCATTTTCTTCCTCCTCCTCTCCTCCCGCTGACATGCTTTCGTCGGACGTGTCACTCCCAAGACGTCTGTCGCCGTGGACGTCCTCCGCCTCGCCTCTCGCCTGGGGGCGTCTGGAATCGGCCGTTGATGCGTCTGTTGAGCTGAGCAACCGTGAGGCTTTCGTCGGGTTGGCAGCTGTCGCGGGGCGTGTTGTGAGCCCGGCGAAGGCTTGTTGTGATGTGCAGGCGGCAGGTGGGGAGGCTGTGGTGAGCGCCGTAAGTTATGGTGATGTGTGGTTGGGTGGTGATAATACCTGCTATAACATCCTGACCTTGTGTACATTCTTCGGGCTGCCGCCGAGCTTTACGCCCGCCAGGAAGCGGAACTTGACATTTTTTTTTGGTACACGACACAGAGGCATATAAATAGATTGATGAATAGTTCGTTTCTTATATGGTTTGTTCGGGTATGGAGATATTTGCTTATTTTTATGGTAGGGATATTTGCATTATTTTTTTCCACAAGGATGAGATAAAGTGAATTAAAGAACATTTGGCTGTTTTTTCTTCTCCCCTTATCTCTCCACTGTCTCACCGTGGAGGACGACCCCACAGTGTGTGAATTTTGTTTGTGGTTGACGGAAGGCCTGTCCTCCTGCTGTCGATTCTTTGGATAGGATTGCGAACCGTCTGATTATGTGTATTTATCCATGGCCGCGTGAGGTTCGCATTGCCCGAGGGGGAACCGTAAATGAAACCCTGTGTTCATAATTACACCATCGCGAATTATATAGAAGACGACGGAACAAAAATAAAGAAAGGAACAATGGCACTCCTTTTGCACGCTCGCGAGAAACAAAAGGGCGCAGACAATTATAAACCGAGCCCGAGATAAAGCGTCGGGGCTCACGATAGAGCGCCCATGACCTTGCTTACGGCGAGATGTGTGAGGCTGATAACGCGCAGATGAAGGTGGTCGAAGATGGATGAAAGTGGGAGAATCTGCTGAAGGGACACATTGTGCAGGTAGATGGATGGCGAAGGGAGGGAGGGAAGGGGGGGGGGAGGGAGAGGGAGAGGCTGAACTATAGAGATGGAAGAGGTGTTTACACGGTGCTCAGAGGACCCAAGAAGGAGAGGAATTTGTAAGGAGCGCGGGGATGCAGGACTCTTAGAGCGATGGCGGGTCCGGGAGGGGGCAGGGGGGGGAGGGGAAGAAGCCCATCGGGTGGCCCCTTCGACGCCTCCCGAGAACATGCCCCAGAACGTCTTAACACGATGACGTAAGAGCCGAGGGGGCACCTACGTCGCCCTAGATGGCCTCGATTGTGCCATGTGAGGGACGCGGATCCGAGGACGAGGCAGGCGGAGCTCCGAGCAGTCACACTTCGCTTGATGGATGTGACCGGGCCTGGCGCAGACGTGTCTTCAGCGCGGGAGATGGATTGCGCCGGGGCGGGGGGGGGGGGGTTGCATGGGCGGAGAGGCGAAACCATATTGTAGTACACGCACGTATAAGGGGAAAAGGGGGAATGTAGAGGGCGTGAAGAATGTTATATATATGTATATATATATTATATATATATATATATATATATATATATATATATATATATATATTGTGTGTGTGTGTGTGTGTGTGTGTGTGTGTGTGTGTGTGTGTGTGTGTGTGTGTGTGTGTGTGTGTGTGTGTGTGTTTACAAGAAAGGAAGAAGGACTTTTTGTTCTTCCCTTTTCTTGTCTCTCTTTTCGGTCAGACATGTAATGAAGGGTCATTCCAGCTTCCTGGTGGCGCCTCGCTCATTGCACTAGTAGTGGAAGCGCACAAGTCATTTCCGATTGGGCTTTTTCTCCTAAACACAATACTTCGGCGTCGTGTCCACCAATTCGGCCCCTCCTCCCCCGCCCCCAGCATCGCGAGCGACCCCAGCGCGCACGGAAGGCGACCCCGGCTAAATATAGTGGCGCGGGCGCGGGCTGGACCAGCACCTGCCCGCCGATGCTATCGCGCCGCCCGCCCGGGCCAGCGTCGCCACTGTTCACTCTCCAGATGACGGCGGCGGCGATCCGGGGGGGGGGGGAGTAGAGGCTGCGATTTGGAGACAGGGAGTGGATAAAAAGAGGTGAATAGAGGGGTACAGAGTGAAGTAGAAGAGGAAAAGAGAAGAGAGAAAGCAAGACCGAGAACGAGAACGGGAGAGCGAGAGAACGAGAACGAGAACGGGAGAGCGAGAGAACGAGAACGAGAACGGGAGAGCGAGAGAACGAGAACGAGAGCAAGAGAGCGTAACCGCCTCGACGGCTCGTCCCCGTATCTCCCGATCGTCGTGGCTCCCTTTGTAGATGCTCCTTCTGATCCCTCCAGCATCCGGTGTTTGGATTCCTCCTCGCGGATCCTTCTCGCGCATCCGACGCCTTGGTGGCTCCGCTTATCTCACAAGGCGGGGATGTTTTCCTTTCGAGCGAGTGTCCCGCCGCGCCCAATCGGCCCAATCAGCCCAATCCAGAGATTCGTATTGTTGGCGAATCGGGATTATTGTCTGGGCGTCGGGGCTGGAGAAGGAATAAGTCGGTCTTCGTCAGCGCTGCGGAGGAAGGTTCGCTTCTCTTCCTCTCCGCGGTTGGAGCCGCCGGTGGAGGGCGGGCGTGAGGTGGGAAGGAGGGGGGGAGGGAGGGAGGGGGAGAGATAAAAGAAAGTGAAGGATAAGAGTGAGATAGATAAGAGAGAGAGAAATATATATATATATATATATATATATATATATATATATATATATATATATATATATATAATATGTATGTATGTATGTGTGTATGTATGGAGAGAGAGAGAAAGAAAGAAAGAGAGAAATCAGATCAATATATAGAGAGGGAATTAGAGAGAGAGAGAACGAGCGAATGGCCGATTCAAACTCGCTCAAACTTACAAACACGGCTCCGTGTATAGTCAGCTTCGGAAATAACACGAACACGATCTTATCAAAGCGTACCGTATATAGTTTTTTTCTCTCTCCCTCTCGCGATAAAAATGTAGATACTCTTCAGAAAACTTTCGGCAACGGCAATGTTCTCAGCGCCGCCTCCGGGGGAGCGGGGAAAAAAGGCATTAGCCGTAAAAAAAAAAGAAAAAAATCAAGGTAACGTATGAACTTGAGCGCGCGCGCGCGCAGAGAGAGAGAGAGAGAGAGAGAGAGAGAGAGAGAGAGAGAGAGAGAGAGAGAGAGAGAGAGAGAGAGAGAGAGAGAGAGAGAGAGAGAGAGAGAGAGAAAATATATATATATAAAGAAAAAGAAAAAGAGAGTGAGAGAAAGAGCATTGTTCACATAGCGACCCCGAGATGGTATCAGCTCCCTCGCCCCGACACTAAAGGATCGAAACCATCTAATATAAGCCATTTAAAACCCTGCCCTGCCCCTCCCCCTTCCCCTTACTCAAGACGATCGGCGCGCTCAATACGACGAAGACGACGACGACGAAGACGACGACGACAGCGCCTCGGATTGAACTCGGAATATCGCCCAACTTTGCGGGGTTTATTCTGCCGGCGACGGAGGGAGGGCCCGAGTTGGCGGCAAGTTGGGGAATGCGCTCGCAAGTTTTAATCATACGGCGGATGCGGTGCCCGGGGGATGGGGATGGGGAGGGGGAAGGGAAGGGGGAGGGGGAGGGGATTGGATTAAAACATTTTCCAATATGCCCGCTAACGAATATCCGTAGGTGCGGTGCCGGGGAAGAGGGGGGAGGGAGAGGGGGAGAGAGGAGAGGCACTGGCACGGCGGAGGGAGGTCCGTAGGGTGATGTGACTGCTTTGGGTTATATCGTCGATACATATGAAGCACGCATACACACACACGTGTGTGTGTATGTGTGTGTGTGTGTGTGTGTGTTTGTCTGTATGTGTATGTATGTATGTATATATGTATATGTTTGTATGTGTATATGTCTGAATATGTATATGTTTATATATGTATGTATGTATGTGCATTTATATATGAGAGACAGAGAAACAGATAGACAAACGTAAGTTTGCCGTTGTTTTTATTTTATTATTTAATTATTGTTATGTTGACATTTTTTTTCTTATTTTAATGTCAATACATAATATGAGAAATGGTCTCGAAGCAGATCTGTAATTTACAGTTATTATGATACACGTGTGTACAATGACTCCTCATTAATGTGAGTGCATGGGTGTGGAGATGAAGGACATATCCTAAACAAACCTCGTTACGATCCCCCCAAAATCTGAGCGCGTCCATTGTTCTGTTAAGGAGCTTAATAGCCAGATTCCCCCATCAAGACGCACCGGTAAGTCCCTACCGCCATATCGTCTTCTCAGAAAGCTAGCAGACCCAAGAGGATTAATAGCTAAGAAGGAGGGGGCGGAAGGAAGGGGGAGGGGCGCGTGCGTGCGTGCGAGTGGGCGCGTTAGTCTGTGCGCGCGCGCTCAGGTGGCGTTCTGAGGGGGTAGCGGTGAGTGGGGGGGGGGGAGGAAGGACAGAAGATTTACATATAGACTGGTTTTATGCTTATACTGGCCCCCTAGGTTACCCAGGTGTGTGTGTGTGCCCTAGCCAGAATGCGAATGATTATCTAGAATGGCGGCCGAGGCTGTTTTGAAAAGCTCGTTCGCGCGGGAAAGGAAAATGAATCCGGCGTTACGCGAACGAACTTTTTTGTGTATTCGCAGCTTGTTCTTGTGTATTCGTGGATCACGTTTTTTTCGGTTTGTTTAAAAAGTTGCATTGGTCACCGGAGGAGTGTAGTCGAAATAAAATCATATGAAGTAATTGAAAACGGAGTATAACTGAATTGTCTCTCTCTCTCTCTCTCTCTCTCTCTCTCTCTCTCTCTCTCCTCTCTCTCTCTCTCTCTCTCTCTCTCTCTCTCCTCTCGCTCTCTCTCTCTATATATTATATTATTATTATTATATTATATATATATATATATATATTACACACAACAACACACACACAACACACACACACACACACACACACACACACACACACACACACACACACACACACACACACACACACACACACACACACACACACACACACACACACACACATACATTCATATATATATATATATATATATATATATAAATATATATATATATATATATATATATATATATATATATATATATATATATATATATATAATATATATAGTTTTTTTTAAATTCAAAATATCCCCTATCAGTTGTAAACCATCGACAGAGCCCCTCTTGAAAGTCGAGATTCACAAACACCACATTAGCACTACTAACAACAGCTCGGCGACACACAATGGCCCCTTTGTCCTGATAGCGCTCACCGTAACCGCGATAAAGACGGAAAGGAGTTTGGAAATCGGACTCATCCGATTATTAGCCCCGATGTCGCCGATCGCTGCGTCCGTCAGTCCGAGATTTGGAGACACTCGCGGTGGGGTCCCGGCCCCCTGGTGGCGAGCTGAAGAAACGGTAAATTGTGTAGCGTTAAAACTGGGATTATCTCGCGTCGCCTGTGATTAATGGCCGCCGAGCCTTGTTCGCGTGTTTTATTTCCCCGATTGAGCCACGATTCATACCGGGCCCTTCATTATGTCATTGGGATGCCGTGGGGAGGAGGGCGCTGGGTGGGGATATGGCCGTATATTGCATGCCCTTACACCTACGCGCTCCAAGTCAAAAACGTGCATATTATATATGATTTAGGTACATGTGAGTGTATGTACAGTACGTGTTTTATTATTCATTTCCCATTTTTTATCAGTAGCAACATATGAGGCGTCTTCATATACGATCTACAATCTAACAAAACCCTCCTTTACGATTGCATTTTTCGAGCGCCTTCAATAGCCTCCGCACTCACCTTCAGCGCCCGGACAGGTCGCGATCCTCTCGGCAAACACACTAAACCCCGGAAGTACAAAAGGCTTTCTTTGGCCTTTTCTTCTCCCTTTTTCTGTCCTCCGTGGAAGCCTTGGCCTTTAATGGTCGGCGGGGCAGTAGCGTTATCGATTACACACCTTGGCCGCAGTGACAATGGACAGGTGAAGAATATTGATGGCTCTGTGTACGGGGGCGTGTCTGTGTGTGTGTGTCCGTGTATCTCTTTCTCTCTCTCTCTCGCTGCTGAATGAACCTCTATTGTCTGCTTCTCGTAAGCCTTGTCCCCAATATAAGCAGGGGCATGAGCAGGAGAAAGGTATTGTCCCCACCTGCTATTGCTGCCGTCCCTCTCTCTATCCTGTAGTAGGAGGGAAGCAGAGGGTCTTTTAGAGGGTTAAGTAGTGGTTTTGCTGCCTTGGTTGTTCCAGGTAGAAGACATGCCAACATAAACCACATAATGTCCAGGTATAATGCCTGTATGTCCTATGTGGCATTCTTGGGTAGTTGTTAAGGAAGAGGAAAATGTCGTTGTTATGTTCGCTGTATTTGTTTTTGGGTTTACATTCGTTTTTGTTTTCTGATATTTGTCGTTGATATTATTGTTGAATTCGATTTTTATTACCATTCCCATCGCCATTGTTATTTTTTCTAATCTGCGTGATAGATGACCTGGCTTCCACATCTCTTATCGGCCATCTC